>NW_015113413.1:588557-607626 GCF_001443285.1 Poecilia latipinna | reverse complement strand
AAAAAAAAAGCTGAGCTGTTACTATAGGCAACCAGAAATGTTTGAGCAGGGTTGGCCACTGGTCATCTAAAACATAAGAATGATCCTTTATTAGCAGGAGCCTGCTAATAATAAGTCAGGTATTTAATTCAGGTCTTAGAACAGAGACGCATCCAAAGCATGCAGGACACCTGGACTCTGTTTAGTAATCCAACAAATAAAATAATTTTTACATCATACTTTGTTGAAAATTATATTCGAACAGAATATTTCGACAAGTGAAATGTCCCATTCAGACTGAATCATCAGCACACAATTGCCTTTATATTAATGCAAATGGGTTTTATTTGAAGGTAGTCTCCCACAGCTGAGAATGAAGCAGCGTTCAGATATCCCATTAAAATCATGCTGGGTGCTGTCACACAGTTTCCCCATTCTTTCTCGTCAATGAAATAGCTTAAACATTTATCTCCAGGCGACGTCATCGGTGTGGTCCATCATCTCTCTGGTGCTCATGATGCTTTACATTATGCACTCTTCATATATTTGCTCAATCAAGTCAAAGCAGAATACATGCACATTTATTACACTGTCTTTTATTTTTTGCTTCACATTGCTGCGATTCACAGCAAGTGACTGATGTGGATCAAGTTGGTGTACCAAAGCTCGACAGTTATAATGATAAGCTGTCATGTCTCCTCAGGCTGAGGTGATGCTTCTGCAGGGAGCTGAAGCAGAAAACAGTTTTGTTTTATAAAGAAAAATCCTCAGTTTTGTTTACCATGTGGAACTTTTAGCTTCATGCCTAAAATCTCAATGTTTTTGACATTTAGTGGATTGCTGTTAATTCAAAAATGAGTTTGTATGCTTTTTGTAAGTTTTTATGCTTAACTTTGCAGTGAATGACTCGACAGATCCTATGTATCCAAAATACAAAGTTAGATCTGATAGATTTGGAAATGGCTTGTGTTTAACTTGCTCACATAGCTTGGCAAGAGATTAAGCAACTAGCCAACTGTTGTGAGATAATACAGAAGGGATGAGTCACCGGTATGAGAACCTACATGCTTTGTCTCCCAGCAGAAATGCCTTGTTTGTTTGCTGTCAGAGCTAAGTACACTTGTCTGTCACCTTCCATAGCTTTAAATCACAACTGTTTGGATATGTATGACATTCCACAGCTCGGGGTTACCTGGTAAGCTTGGCTGCTATTTACCTTCCTGCAATGTAACTCCACCCACATCTAAAAATGGTAGTCTAACAGCAGTGGACCAGCTCATGTTGTTTTTGTATCATACAATAATTTATGTAGCGTAAAATGGATGCTTCGGGGCAAAACTGACTTTGATTATCAAGTCAAAACTTCTTTTTTTTTCTCGAACGTCGGGTGGATTCTCTGAAGGCGTTCTGAAATTCCTTGTGGATTCTACGAACCTGGCGGGATTTCTTGGATCTTCATTGCAGTTCTCAGAACTACAATTCTCCACATCACGGCCAAGAACGACATTGTTTTCAATCTAAAAGGGAGGGCTCATGGGAAAGAAAAAGGTTTTCAAGGAAGAACTCCAAGATGCACTGAACATTCACGGAAAATTCCATCCTTGTTTGGGGCAAGTGTTGACATAGCCAGGAAGTTCTAATTACAAAACTATAACTTTGGTTTCTGGAACATGTGTGACATTCTGAGAATCATTTCCTTGAGAAATGACTTTGGTTGTTCAACAAAATGCTCGATCCCAGATGTTGTTATTTAAGATAGATGCCCAGATGCAACGTAGGTTATTTGACTAAGCACTTAAAGGTTAAAGTGAGCATCAAGGAAATAGATACAAATTCATGCACTTGCTTGTCAATTATTTTTAAATGGCTATTTATTACACAAAAATCAGTAAGTTTTGTTTCATCTTTTACACGTAGAACTTAGCAAATAATTAATTCTTACTGTGTCTAGAGATTTTTGCTAATAATTTAACAAAATGATTGTTGTCTCAATACTGTCTACAGCCACCCAAAAATGTATAATTTTGAGCATGTACAAATACATTTCAGCCTTTTTGTCAGTATTGATCTAGAAAACATTTTTAAAGGATCTAAGGATTAGAAAGTAACGCCTCTCCATGATTTTACAGTTCTTAGAGTATGTGACCAATGAAGATGCAAAGTCTAAATAGCAGCATAGTCAAGTTTGAACATGAACTATTAGTCTTTTTCAAAGAATAAAAATAACAGAGCCTGTATAACAGGTGAAAGCAGGACAGTAGTGGTAATGAATATAACCATAAGGGATCACAAGCCAGAGAGTCTTTGTGTTCATACAAAGTCTGGAAAAACACAGAAGAATGTGTCAGAAAAAGAATCTGGAATAAAACCTAAGCCAGCTTTAATATATAAATCATAAACAAGAAATTTATGCCGAATCGGTCGAGGCCCAGGTTAACAATAGCTGCTACAGGTGCTGCTGACCTACAGGCTGCTGGTGGAAACTGAACTATGTTGGTTGATGGAGGAGAGGAGGAAGGCATGTTCATAGGAGAGAGACAAGAGGAAAGGCAAGAGTGTGAAACTGAGAGTAGGGACTTCAAATGCTGGAGCATCATGTCCACCAACCAGAGAGTTGGTGAACATGATGCAGAGGAGGAATGTAAGGGAGTAAAAGTAAATAAGATAGAGGACCTAAAGAATTAAAGGTCAACAGTCAAGAGCAATGGAGACTGTGGAAAAGAGGTAAACAATGTTCAAGCAGTTTGAAATGGGTGGAGAAAAGTGTCAGGTCTGATCATTCTTTCATCAGCAGCAGCAATGTAAGGGGAAAAATGAACCAAACACTTGTATGGTTTAGAAAAAGTGCCAATGAGTAAAAGACAGATGTTAGAACTGGAGATTGCAGAGGTCAAGATGTTGAGGTTCCCAATGGGAGTGACAGGGATAGATAAGAGAACATTAGACAGACGACTCATGATAGATGTTGTAGAGGTGAAGTCAGACTGAGATGGTTTAGAGATGTTCAGAGGAGAAACTATGGTTATGTTGGTGGAAAGATGCTGAGCCTGGAGCCACAGGGCAGGAAGACCAAACAGGAGATCCAACATTGAAAGACAACGTGAAGTTAGTTGGTGTCAGAGTAGAGGAGTACAGGACTAAAGATGAATCACTGAAGACAAAAGAGAAGAAAAAAATATTTTTAGTAGAAATTAAATAAAAAGTGAAATACATTAAATAACTGGTTCGACTAGCTGAAAAAGTTGTAGGTTTAATGATTGAACGTCCAGCCCTGAACCAGTTTATGGGATGATAAGTTCACATGTCACACTTAATTATGCAATTTCCACAGTATTATGGTTTCTCTCCTTTCCACCACACAATTCTCTACTTTTCTGCATCTTCACAAAACAATGTTAAAACACATTTCATATAAATGATAACATGTAATTACACAGTCATGTATTGTATTGTTTAAGCAGCATAAAAATTGTTATCATTAAATGGAAGACCATTTGTGCAATTGCATTATCAATCTCAAACTTTGTGTTTAATGAAATGCATAAATACATTCTGTAGCAGGGGTTCATAATGTGAGGGTTACTGCCTAGTGCATCCAATTCTGAGAATATTTTTTCTATTTGGCCTAAAATAGAAGAGAATCTGGAATGGCTTCTGATTTTTTAATAAGAACAAGGTCAGTGAAATTGACCATCCAATAAGGAGAAAATTATAACCACATTTCCATTTTTCACTTACATGAGACGCGTTAAACACATTATGAGTTCCTCGCTGTGAGTGAATGTCAGTTTTGTTTTTAATGCATGCCTTACTGTGATCAGAGCTGTGTGTTTCTGTGCAATCTTCCCTCTGATTCCTAATTGGTCCGTTCTGGCAGAGGCACCTGTAAGAGATCCATCTCCTCCACAGGCGAAGGGGCCAGGCGCTGCAGCATCCCCCACACAGATGGACCTCACAGTGGGCGAGCGGCCATGTGAACCCCCTGGCCCCTCACCAGCGGAAGGTGTATCACAGTGGGAGCGTGGTCGCACATCAATCCCAATAAAGGCCTGGCCTGGCATGTCTCGTTGATGACATTTAGATGCTGTTTATTATAGCCTGTGAAAAGGCGGGAGGACTCTTTTTTTCTGTTTACTTTGGCATTAGAGGAACAAGCCTTTTCTTCCAGTTATATCTTCCTTTTGTTTGTGGGAGGTTTGTGTGAGTGTGTGTAGTTTTCTTAGTCAAAGGCATTAATATAGAGTTGAGTTTTTTGCGTGCCTTGTAAAAATGTTTGATTAATTTAACAATTTATGACAGCTGACATTTTAACAGTCCAATTATAGCACAATTAAAATGACATTAAATTCAGATTGCTCTCAAAGTTACATACCTGACCAAATAACACATTCAAATAATAATAATAAAAAAAAACACACATTTTATTGAAGCTATTTAAAAAGATATGATCCTTTAATCAATTGTTAGTGGGTTGGTGAAGAAGAAGCGCTGAAGAACAGCGATATATCAATGGGAGGATGTGGGAGGTCTCTCGCTGTCAAGAATGTCCAAATAACTTCTGTCCAAATGATTTCCTCTTCTGGTTCAGATGTAAACGCACCGTAGGAACTCAGGGGAACCAGTTCTTCAGTCTGCCGCAATAAAAATACCATCCATCTGTTGTGTCTGGATTGCTGATGACTTCACATGATTCCTGTCGCACATTTGGTACATTTTCATTGGGATGTGCAGGAGACAACAGCTGTAGCCTCCACCCATTCAGAAACAGACTGGAAACCAGGTAGCGACCATTTTAGCTTCTCATTTTAATTATCAATAAATGCATCATGGTCATTTTATATTAATATTTTACATAAGTGTGAAACATTTGATAGAAATCATGTGACATCAAATTGACAAAAAAAGTTTGAGAAAACATGAAGATTTTTAAAAACAATCAAACATAAAACAACTACTTAGCAAGAGAGTGGAATTATTTTCCCATGAAATACAGCAATTAATTCCAGTAAGGAATCCACGTCTTGTGTTTTGTTGCCATCCAACATTTAGCTCAATATTTACTTGCTGATCCACTAAAAAGGGGCTTTGGTTAACCAACTTCTCTTAGTTACTGTAATGCTCCAATATCAAAAGACCTGGAAAACATAATTGATGTGGAAAGCATAATTACAAGGGGCAGTTTTATGTTGATTTACAAAGACGGCAGATAAAAAAGGAACACAATCAAGTTTATTTTTTTATTGGTTTCTACTTTAATTGGCATTCTTTTTTTCCAAAGCATCATGCAAGCATCATTTCTCTTGGGTGGGCTTTCTGGAGACCACTCCTGGTTCTGACAGTGTTACTTCCACTAAATAAAGGACTGAGGTCCCGCAAAGTGAAAATTCAATGTCTTTCTGCTTACTTTTTGGTTAGAAAGCAAAATAATGGACAAATTTTGTTCACAGTATCCCACTCAGATAAATAATTTACATGTATTATTTATGGGAGAATTGTGTAAATAACACATAATTGAAACCATTTGACCAACCAGTGGTGGTTTGCCTTTGATGGGGCAAACCAGTGGTGATGCCCAACATCATCTTTACTGTTCTGTCATCATGAGACATGGGGTATAAATCAGATTTCTATATCTGCCGACATGTCTTTAACTATTTTCAGTCAAGCTGTTGTCAGTGTTGCAGAATTTCACTATATTGCATTCATGTCATTTTATGTTGCTGTTAAATCCAATACAGACTCTTGGGAGCACATTAAGACAGTAACAGCAGTTTAAAACTATTTGTGTTAACTGGAGTTTTTTAAGATTACAAAGATTGCTAGGCTAGTCAGAAAAGCCAACAGATCCAGCAACAAAATCATTAAGTAATCTTGTCATCAAACAAACCTTTCTGCCATGCAAACATTTGTTAATATTTGATGTCTACAAGCATGGATGAAATTGAAACTGAAGGATGTGACACTAAACAGCTAAAAAAACTTACTATATTAGTGCCAAAAATATTATGAGCATTTGACAGTGACATTTTTATTCTGACAACAGTTTTCAGCTATAAGTTTTAATTATTTCTGTTTATTTACATTATTGAAGTTTATGATATGTGTGAAAGTCTTCCAAATATGTCTGTTTAAAGGAACTTAACTGCTATTTACATACAATTTGTAGGTTCACTGGGTATGAATACATTTTCTATTATTCAATTATGGAACAAACTTTAGAAAAAAAGTACCAACTTTATAAATGTAGAACATTCAGCTGACACAAAACGGTGCCTCCAAATATAAACATCAAAATGTGATTTTGTTTTTTGCATGTAAATAAGCAGGATGGTTGAGTGAAGCAGGACTGCTGAGCATCCAGACACTGGCTTTGTTTTTCCAGAACTCTTTACATGTTGCTGCTCCATGTGCATTTTGCCGCCCATGTTGGGCTTCCCTGCCTACAAAAGCATCAGGGAAAAAAAGCACAGTGGTTGAGAGACGTTTCTTCCAAAACTCTCTAAAAGGTGTGTGCAGTTGTTGGGAAGGCGCAGATTCCTAGCAGAGAGTTGTGTAATGTAGCATAAAACTACACAATAGCAATAATTTGGTGCATTCTCTGCCAATTTTGAAGCATAGGCAGAAGCAAATGTCTATTGACAATTTCTTCTAAATTGCAAGCCTGGTGACAGTGACATAAGAGCTACTAGTTTTTCTAAAGACAGTGGCCTAAGTGGTGCTGGTGCTGTTAACATTTGAGAGTGTTGTTTGTAATGGGCCCAAAGCAAACTGCTGCAGGATGAAGAGCTCCTGGGGATTTCTCGCCAAAGTCATAGTGGAACTTTTCTGATTTCCCCACTTCTATTTGTCTCCATTATGTCATCCACATCCAGGCTGCTTGCACAGTCTTGTGAATTCTGTTATGGAAAAATGTTTGAGTTTCCAGACTTTATCTCTTGAAATCTAGTCTGTAAAATAAAGTGCTTCTTTACATTTATTTACAGTGAAGTAAGACATTTTCCTTCACTACAACACATCCAGGGTTTTAGTCAATGTATTTTGTGAGAGTTAAATACACTAATTATACAAAAATTAAAAAATACCCATATTCTTTCATTAGGTTCTTGAATCACACCTATGGTTCTTAAAACTGGGTGTTGCTTATATCTGAATTATGTGGCGTTATGGCATAAAACATAAATTGCTAATAAATTAAACGACCTCAAAATACTGAACTCAGATTGTTAGAATATTATGAAAAGTGTGATAAAAGTTTGAAATATTTGTCTGGAAGAGTGTGATGATTATGAAATGGAAAATGTGAAGGAACAAGTGGTCAAATTTTTACCATCCTTTTTTTGATTTTTAAATATTTATCCTTTATTACATAGTTATGATTCCTTTTTTTACGTGGAGAGACTTGAAGAACTGCTCATGCAAAATTACCTGTTTGGACACATCAGGTTTTTATATTTAGAAGTTCAAGTGTTTGACTGACTGCAAGCAACACAGAACCATAAGTTCTGGATCAGTGGCCTCAGCTCAATGCTCCATCCACGAATGACATCAGAACTGGGTCTGACAGCAATCCTGGATTGTTCTAACCCCATCTCTAATCTTTAACTGCAAAATTTAGACTTTACCGCAACAAGGTTACTACAGAGGTGACTGTTGGATTACCTCATTCAGAAAGCAATAGGTTTAGCTGGTAATTTGACAGACTATGGTATTTGTGGTGCTTTTTCTACCATTCTCAAGTGATGTAAGAAATTTGTCAAAACACTTTCTTTGTATGGACTCCAATGTTTCTGCCAGTTAAAACTGCACCACCATGCAGTGTTATTTATTTAGTGAAGAAGTAGAGCGGGTGTGAGAGGGACATACCAGGACACATGACTAGAAGAAGAAGCTCACGGAGCAAATTAAAAATACATGTGGTAGGACTGAAGGAGTGAATCAATGACTCACCTCCTGTTATATAATGTGGTGTTGAGTTCTGCAAAACATACTGACTGTCTACTTGGCGACGGACTACAGACTGTTTGCTGCAATAAAATCTGGAGGAATGTCTGTGTCTGTGTGTTGCAAACTCTTGGCTAAGTCTTGGGGTTTAGCAAAACTGCATAAGCAGACAAGTGAGTCAAGAACAAAAAAGGAGGGGGATAGCACAGATTTTATGTGGTCTCACGAGAAAGTAAAATGCAGAAAAGTTGCCTAAACCATAAAAAGAAAAAAAGTGACTAAAAGCAACTGAGGAAAATGGGTCTGAGAGAGGGTAAAGAAATGGTGTTATGTAACTTTGTCCTCATGTAGCTCTGCCAAAATCTAGCTTGGCTTGGCCTACCTCACTGCTACGATGGCAAAGATTTTCTCATGGAACAGATTTAACGCCACTTAAGCAGGACAGCGGCAGATGTATGATGGTACTCAGCGCTTCTGTCTCCTATAAACTGCAGTAAAACACCTCAGTTCACTCATACTCTGCCTGAGGACAGTAAAATGTGTCAGCTCACCACAGAAATCAAACAGCGCAGCCTCACGTACAGCACGTACGTGTAGACGGTTCTGCAAAGACATTTGAGTCCATCATAACCTAAGATGTCACTGGGTGCATGGCATTTAGAGAGCAACATTAAGAATTTATCTTTTTTCATGAATGAATAGAAATGTTTTCAATCCGCCTTTAAATGTAAAAAAAAAAAAACAATCATACTTGGTTTAATAGAAAACTTAGAGAACACAAAACTACAATATAGGACAATAAATCTGAGTAAAGAATATGAAATTTTAATTTCTTGCAGACATAAAAAAAGAACTGCTTGAAATAATTGCAACAATCAAATCAGATATTTAAAATTTTGGACCAGAGAAATTTGTTTCCATGCACATAAACACTATAAAAACCTTAAAAACAACAACATATCTTAGCTAAACGACATAATCTGTTTAGTACTGTTGTGTTCAGTTACTTTAAATGTATTTGCATGGTTGAAATGGCAGATAACATACAATGTGGGTGTACTATTACATTACAGGACTACTTTACCCCTGTCACAATATTGTGTTTTGTCCTTTCATTTTAAAAGGATCTGGGTCAGGTTGGACCCATGTTTGCCTTTAGATCTGCCTTTATTCTTCACGACATACATATATTTAACAAGTGATCATTCTTTAGAGAGTTTAATCCATATTGACACATATTGACAGAATAGCACCAAGAAGATTTTGCAGATTTGTCAGATGCAAATCTCCTCCTATATCACATCCCAAAAGCTGGATGAACATTGTCAGCATTAGCATGTAGACCTTAAACAGCGATCAATTACTACTGAGGGGCTTAAAGTAAATCAAAAATATTTCTCTCACCATCACAAAACCACCACATTCTGGGACTGTTGACATATTCTTTTTTCTTGTCGCCTGAAAAGTCCAGGTGAAATTGAGGCTCATTGGATTTTCCAACCTGATATTGTCCAGTTTTAGTTTCTTAGTCTTAGCTTACAGGAGTGACGCCCGATGTGGTCTTCTGCTAATACCGCCCATCTGTTTCAAGGTCTCAGGTGTGTGATCACAGATGGTATTTCACATACCTTGGTTGTAACAAGAGTTGTTTTTTTTTTTTATATACCTTCTGCCGTTGTCCACTTATCAACCGCTCACTGAATATTTTCTCTATTTTGGACCAATCTTTGTTAACCTGAGTTGTTTGCATGAGAAAATCCCAATAGATCCGTCGTAAAGTAGTCAGACTAGCCAGTATGGAAACAAACATGTCATATTAAAAGTCCTTTTTCTTGCCCCTTCTGATGCTCTGTTTGAACTTCAGCAAGTCATTTTAACTGTCCATGTACCTAGAGAAAGTTGCTAGCATGGACTTTGCAGATCATCTGTCTGTGTCAGCAAACAAATGGCTGTACCTAATAAACTGTGTGTGTGTAGACCATGTCTAAAGGTTATAAACAGTTTGACAGAAGATACGAAAACAATATTCTGTTCAGCTCATATTAATCTTTTAATATCACGCTCCATTCATTGCATCACACAGGTAGGAATGGAAAACATACTTTTGCCAAATCTCATGGTTCCCAGTGTCTTGTCCTCTGGGCCCTGCCTGTGGGTCTTAGGTGACTCTGTTTAAACACACCTGGTTTATAATGACAAATCTGATAAAGAACTGCAAAGGGAATTTATTCTTTGGATGGGACGTGCAGGATGGCGCATGCTGAGAACCACAACTTGAAAATCCTATGATTCACCAAACCCAAAACCAAGTCCAACTAATGAACGCCCTTATTTTATTGAATGTCAACCTCTGCAGACAATGTGACTTTGTGCTATTTAATTTAATGCTGACTCTCAGGTTGTTACATTGAGAGAATGGGCTGGGTATTTACTGGAAATTTTGACTAACTTGTAGATCCAAATGAGTCACTTAAGGAGCGGCTATGTAATGCAAAAATGGAAAGAAAGTCAAGTCAAACTGTTACAAAATGAGCTTTAAGGAAACCTGTGTGTGATTACCTTAACAGTTCATGGTTTGCCAGATCATGTCATCCAGTCATGAGTGCTCTCTCCCGTCAACAAGTAAGCTCTCTCATTTACTGCCTAATTGGGCACTCAAGGATAATGGCCTGTTTGCTTGTTTTGTGCGTGAGCAATCGAGAGTTTGTGGATGTGTGCTTCCATAATTGTGTTTGTGTGTGCAGCACTTGCATGACCAGCTTTGTGTATCTGTGTGTGGTTTGAGATGGCCCCCTTTTTTTCTCAATGTTAATGTCAGGCGAATGAGGCAGAGCTGTGGCAGGTGCGAGAACAGCTTGAGGCTTGTGTCATTAGCTCGCCACCGGTGTCACTCCGTCCTGCACCGATCCAGCCTGGCACCATCC
The DNA here is from genome assembly GCF_001443285.1 of Poecilia latipinna. Lineage (NCBI taxonomy): Eukaryota > Metazoa > Chordata > Actinopteri > Cyprinodontiformes > Poeciliidae > Poecilia > Poecilia latipinna. Next base: position 596,782 of record NW_015113413.1, on the reverse strand, counting down.
ATCCGATACACGCTGCGCACACACTTTTTATTAAAGTGTGCATTCGCTCCTGCATGATTTAGTGCCACCGGGCTCCAGGCTCCATTTGTGACTGAACTGATTATGAAGGAAACTTTGATTTTTTGCTGAGATTTATCCAAGCGTCTAATATTCTACCTTTGTTGCAGTATTTCTTTTTTTCTGGTGAAGAAGATTCCATTGAAGCATAAATGTTTACCAAACCAGATCCGGGAAAAAAAAAAAGTGCAAAAAGTGTGAGGTTCACTGTAGGTGCAGAAGCGTGTCATCTTGAGCATTTGGCACCTCTTGAGAGTGTGAGATTCAACATGAGGAGAGGCTTTGGAAAGGACAGGGAGCAGAACTGGGACAAAGTGACAGACTGCCCATGTAAGCCTTTGGCGCTGTTGACACTCAGCATTGTGGATAATGCCACCCGATGCATCCACAGTAGTTGGAAAAAAGGAATTTTCCACCACTGGCTCATGGCTTTGGGGTGTTCCACAACACCAATTAACAATCACTGATGATGATTAATGTGAAATCAAGGTGCCATAAATGTTTAATTCTTGTTAGAGGCCACAAACTGAAATGTCTCTGCTTTAGTGATTTTTCCATGAACTAATTCAGTTGAAAATTAGATTAAATAATGCATTTAATTGACTTTAATAGATATGTTTAATAATTTGGTGGTAGCAAGTTACTTCATCAGTTTAGGATGGAGATTGTTACAAGGACCAGTGCTTACTGACACCAACCTGCTGCTTCATTTTTTTCTTCTTGCCAGCTATATTTAACTTGTTTCTCACAGTGGAAGGATTTGCTGAGCATGCACACTCTTCCAAAAAAATTCTGCTTGTCATTCATAAAGTTACACCCAATCTAGCTTGACTGTTGCTGTAATAAATCACCCCAATTTGCTACTGCAGGCGAAGGCGAGGAAGCACTCCATCTTCTGCTGCAATAAACACCAAACAGCAGGGACTCTCCTCTAGAAGGAAGGTATGTGTTGAGTTTAGCCCCAGAAAAAGTAGTTAATATGTGACGTGTGAAATATGCTGAACCATTAACACAGAAGGATGGTCTGAGTCAGAATAATCAGGCAATTCATATTTTCCCCCCAACATTTGCAGCTTCGGCGGGGTGATGCTGTCTGTCTTGGCTTGGTCTCCAATAAAAAAGGTTTTAAATCTCATTGGAATATTACCTGGATAAACAAATGTTAATTAATCAAACAACACAACATAAAGTTGAGATGAGGAGATTGAAAGATGGACACTGACGCAAGCAATCAAAGGGACCATGGAAAAAACTGAAGCTTCACAGAGTGATGCTAGTTTTGGCTCATTTTTCACGTATTCACAGATTTTTTTTTTCTCGACGCAAAAAACTTGAAAGAAAGTCCAGCTTGGGAAGCTGAAGTACCTAGTCTTAATTCTACTTAGGACCAGCTACAATCCAGTAGCACCATTTATTTCCATTGGCACTGATTCGCTGCACTCCTAAGAGATATGATTGTACGGCAGTGCCAAGCTTGTTTTCACTGTCTTTAATGGTGAATAATAAGGTATATTTGGTGTTTGAACTGTTATAAGTGTTGTTATTGGGATCTTAAGTATTTGCAGATTTTGACTAAAACTCCGGGTCCACTGTGGTCACACAGAAATTTCGAGCAGGAAGTTTTGAAATGCCAAAAGGTTCACTGTCATGAAATAAAATATGGAATCTACAGCCGTTGAATAAAGAAGTTTTTAATTAAACGTACCATATGTACAGAATGTAATTACGTCTTGACATTCTGCTCATTACAGAGTAGCTGGGTAATTTCCTAGTTTTATGGCCTGGTTAGCTAGTTTGCATGTTAGGAAGCTGCGTGTGCTGCACACCGTTTCATTATCCATTCTTGTCTATGTAACGCATTAATGTTAGACCGTAGTTGTGTTAGGGGAGATAGAGGAGCACAGAGTGGGACATTTCCCAGATCACAAAGAATCTCACAAAACTGTTGTTGTTTCCTTTGGCATCATTTACCAGCTTCCATTAGTGAACTAATGGAAGCTTTTATCACAAAAATCTGAACTTTGGAAAGCATTTTACATGACTTCCACTACATTTGAATTCTTAATTTTCATTTGCAGATTGACATAGAAAGATATGTTTTGCTAAGTTGTTGTATTTGTGTGGACAGGTCCTGAGTGAATGACATGTACAGTCCACTTAGGGAAACTTATTTTCATATTTGCCAGGCAGACAGGAGACTCAAAATTTTTAGTTTTCCTGAACAATAATTGGGTCAAAAGAATGTGAAGAGGAATGTGGGTTCATGAAGATTTTCTTGTACAGACAATGGTAAAAACATTTATTACAAAATAAATGACCTCACCAAAGCAAGAAAAAAGTTAAGTGGTCCCTAGATTACCTTTCTGTTTTCAAATGGACTTCTGAGAGCATCCTGTGTGAATGTTGCGCTGCGTAGAGCGTTCAATTACCTTTAGATTACCGAGTAATTAGTTCCAATAAGCAGAAAGTCTCAGATCAAGTGGCTCCAGTGTCATAATCTGCTTTATGGTTTGTTCTTTAGGGAGTGTGGAGGGAATCGGCTATGTAAACATTATGTGTGAGTCATTTCAGCTTTTAGCTCGATGATTTTCCTTACGGAAAATAAAATGGCAAAATTCTGATCCCAGGTCAAAAGCATGCCAGATAAATTAAATGTATCAGCCAAATGAAATAAAATAATGGACCTGCAATGACGGCTATTGGCCTGGTTTAGAAATGCCGGCGTCAGCCAAAGAAAAACCAACATTTCCTAACCTCTGATCACTAAATTAGTGAAATTAGATAATCTTTGCCTTTTCTACCATTCCAGCTCCTTCTTTCACATCAATTTGCAGAGTTCTCATGAACCAACATTTGCACGAGCATCTCAGCATGCAGTGCAGTTTGAAAAATTGCTGGTTACGTCTGTGTTTCTTTTAAATGATCATTAATCACATTTGAGTCTTTCTTTTCTAATATTCACATAAAATTATATGGACCCAGATTTATCACATCTGCCTCATCTTGTTAAGTTGATGTGAATTTCTTCACACATCTTCTTGCACAGCATGAACTATAAAGTTCCTCACTCAAGGGCACCTTACAATTTTAATTTCTGTGAAATACTGGCAGTGTTTTATGTCCCATTCACATTTTCCTTGTGAGCAGGGAAAAAAGGTTCAACAGGGTCATGGTTGTACTGTCCTCCAGCAGCTGTATGCAACACAGCAGAGCTTGTTAGCTGGACTGGCTTGCTCTTGGGAGTACGGTCCTGCAGCATTGGTTTCCCCAGTATACAGTGGCCACACACACAACAGCCTACGCACAAGCCTCTGATTGTGAGCGCAAACCAGGGTGGCACAAACAAACAAATGGTTACCATTCTTCTGAGGAATCAAACATACACACACAAACTAGCACACAAAATGCTCCCACGTGTAATGGCACCAACACACCAGCCCACATACTGGGAAACAATCCCCAGAGCCCAATATAGAGTCCATTACTTTGGAATGCCACACTGCTTTCCTCCAGACTTGAGATGCACTGTACTCAGATTTTGCTGGGCCTGATTGGCGTGACTCACACAAAACAAGCTGACATTAGAGCTGCCCAAGTGGTTGCGGTAACTACGTGTTTAAGGACAGAGTGAGTCACAAATGCCCAAGATTACCCCAACATTATAAAGCCGCAGCTCGTGTAAATGTAGTTCTGGGATTCCTGCTGAGTTTTCTCATTCACTGTTTATAGTGGAGTGATTCATTGGGACAGAACACGTGACCAGAGGAGAACCGCTGGATCAGAAAGAAAGCACCGAGGGGGATTTCCCTGGAAAATGGACAACATAATTGTCAGCCTTCGATGGACTTCATGTGATTTCTGCTGACAGTTTCTGTAGCAATAATCTTATTCTTAAACCGTAGCTGATGTTAATGATTATTAACAACATATCCTTTTTTTTCCTATAGCAGAAAAAAAAAAGAATTTTGAGGACACAAGTAAAGGAACCAGTCTTTCTGGGTATGCTATTTGTTATTTATCAATAAAAGAAAGAAAATGGTCTTATTCTCAACTGATCTGTGAGTCAGACTGTATCCAGAAACTCAATGAGTTAGCTCACAATCAGGGTCTATGCCACCAACAATATGAGATTTGTTGGGATAATCACGGGAGGAGGATACATGGCAAAACTGTTCACAGCCATGTTGTCTTGCAGAAAAAAAGATTTTAGGTTCAAATATAGAAATAGTTTCCTCTGCCTTCATTTTGCATGGTATTTTTTGCAGGCAGAGACTTTCTCTACTCAGGCCCTGTACCACAGTACAAAAATGTGCATTTCAGCTTAATTACTCACTCTAATCTACATGCAGGCAGTTGCAGTTTTGTGTTTTTGTATTGCCTCATGATGAACTGGTGATCTGTCTACGGTGTGTCATGAACAAGGATAGGTTCCACTCCCAAGTCCACATCAGCGAACTTTTGTTTCTTACCTCTTCTCTGACAGTCTGTGGTGATTAGACCTCCATCAGGAAGGGCCTTAGTTCTGGTTGAGGTCCTTCACATCTGTGTTACAATCTGTGTTTTCTGTATAGTTATTTTGGGGTTTTCTGTGTTTAGTCCTGTTGTCTCTGTGTTGTCCTGTCAGCCCTTAATTGTTCCCAGGTGAGTCTCGTTCCCTTGATTACCCCGTGTGTATTTAAGTCCACCTGTTGTCTCTGTCTCTTGTCAGATCCTCGTCTAACATCTATTGTCTATCGTTTAAGCTCTCCAGTTGAACTGTGAAGTCCTGGTTTGCTTAGCTCTTGTGTTTCAGTCTTCAGTTATCAGTTGCTACCGGTATTAGCAGTTTGCTAACTTTCTGCCGTGCTGCCTGTTCTGGACTGTTGTTGAGCCTTCATTAAATTCATCTTCATCACTACCGGCGTCTCTGTGTTCATTCTCACCACCACCAACCACACCCCGTGACAGCCCGTTTCCTTATGGATACACCATCAAGTCCTTCATCTCAGAGTAGATGAATACTTTTTAGTCTATTGGCAAAAATGTTTTTTTCTCTGAAGCTTCTTGGGATCTTTTAAGAAAGATCACAGCAAGAGGTTTAACAGATCTGCTGTGGTGAAAGACGGAAAGCCGTTTTGCCCTTAGCCTCAGGGCATCATGAGAGTGATAAACTCTGACAGAAAATAACATGAAATCCAGATTCATGCACAGGCTGATGAAATGTACTCCTGTTAGGGTCACTGACCTCTAGGGACTGTCTTCACCAGAGGGCTGTCTCTTGTGTTGCAGGTCTGCCTGGCTGCCACAGGTCAGATGTGTTGCAGCCCGTCGACCGCTCCGTGTCAGAGGCGTCAGGCCTCCTTCTTCCCTGGGCCTTGATCTGCAGTCATCTCATCTGTGTGATGTACTGTTTTGTGAGGAGTTTTAAGAGAATAACTAACAAAGACAGAAAGTGTGTTGTGTTCTCAGTGGACAGTGGTAGGTTTTTCTGCCATTTTTGTTCCGGACCTTTGTGTGACGACAGGGAGCTCAGCCTTTGTTCCTTTAAAGCTTCCCTGAGTTTTAGTTTTTTTCCCTCTTTGATATTTTGCCTAAATTGTAAAATAAAGTGTCCTTTTTACTGAATGTTTAGTGGTTACTTGTTTTTGTGTTACATCTGGTGCCAGAACTGGTCCTTTGTTTTCTTGGGATGGGGTTGTAATAACACCTTTTAATAATTTGCTTTGTTTCTGTCCCGTTTCTTCTTTTTGGATTTTGATAACATCACAATCTGGTTATAGTCCACTTGTATGAAATGTGGATATTCAAGCTTTTAGTCCATCTACTATTAAAATTTTGACCAGGAGTGTTTAGTAAAAGCAGGTTCAGACAAAATCCAAGTATAGTAGTGCAATAAAAGAGCTTTATATTGGCTCTTGGAAAGTTAGAGCAGTTCTCGGAAAGTTCTACAGCTGAACAGGCTCTGAATGGGTTGGAGCAAGCCAGGCTGCAGCACCTATTATCCCAACACCAGATCTCTGTACTCTACCTTATTTTATAAGATAATCAAGTTACAACATTTCTATCTAGTAAGCAGATATTTTATTGGTAGCAAAATGGAGCAGTGTGGTTAACTGCTGCATCTAGAATTGACAAAACGATTGAGCTGCTGAAAAATTGATGTTGTCATGATCAATTCAAATGGTTTACTTGGAAAATCTGGTTGGATTTGATGAGAATTAAGCCTGACAAGACCAGAACACGAAAGAATCAAATTTCCAAATAAACTTGGGTAATATGATACTGAAAAGGAAGTGAAAAAATCTGAGCACAAACAAACATTTGCAACTTTTAAATATCCTCCATATTTATTTCCAACTGGCTTGTAAGATATTTTTTGTTCACAGATTTATAAAGACTCAAACTGTGGAGCAAAGCAGCTGTCTGACAGAGTTTAGGGTTCTTCCTCTGCAGCTACGAGTGCAAATGGCCTAATCGTTTGAAAAGCTCTGCATCGTTTTCTGATCGCCAACATTCATTGTACCTCTTTAAAGAAAAAAAAAAAGACAAAGACCTCCCTGACTTAAAATTAAACAACCTTTTCTAAACATTGGGTTAATATGGGGTTAGAATCTTATTTACATTTTATTATAACAGAGAGACACACATGGTTCATTAATTGTCTGTTGCCAGAGTTATTAAGGAGATTTTTAGTCTTCAGACATTCTTTAAAAAAATCCAGCGTTTCACTGCCAAACATTTTTGCAACCATTCAGGGTCAAGATGTGTTAAAAAGGTTTGAATTATTTTACGATATTTTGGCAGTGTCAATGTTATAGCATTTTTTACAATATAATTTCTAATTCTTATATATAGGTATATTCTGTCAAGAAATTGATTTTAACAAAATTGTTATTGCACAATTTCCTTAAAAAAATGGGACCAAAGTGAGTTGTTTTTTTTTTTTTGGTTTTTTTGTATGTTATTTTAAATTTATCACAGTTTCTGTTTACATTTAATAAGCATTAATGTCTTTCTGCTTTCCTAATGTTTGAATTTGAACCACTGACCATTAGCTTGGATTACAACCTAACATATCTTGTCAAAAACAATCTAGGATGTTTTACATCTAATACATTTTCAGGGATTACACTGACAATATGTAACCAAATAACAAACTAAAATCTACAGCCAAATCAATACAGCGATTTTTCTCTAAGCACAAAATCCTTCCTCATGTCATGATAATAGGTTGTTTGTGTTTGATAATGTCCTTGTTATTTATTATTGTTGTTTATGGCTATATTTCAGTTCATTTCTCTGTCTGCATTCATGGTTTTGCCACATGAGTTATTTCCTTTGTGCTCAGTTTGTGCAACTGGATTTAGTTCTTTTAGATCAGTGTTGCAGTTTTCGCTCTTGATTTGTAGTTTATTTGTCTTACTTTGTGTTAATTAGTCTCTCTCCCTCAGCTTCCCTGTCTAGATCTAACCACAGATGTTCTTTATTGCTACTGATCAGCTCATTCCTTCGACATTTCCCACCAGCCTCTGTTTTTAAGCTTCTGGCTTGTCATTGTTCATTGCTGGATTCTTCTGTTACTCTGCCTGCTTCACTCAGATCCAGTTCCCTCCTTAACAGACCTGGGATTCTTTGTTCTCTGCAAAAACACAAACACTTATTTTGGTCTAGTTTTTAGGACAAATATTTTAGAACACTTGAAATAAGACAAACTAAAGTTTTACCAAGATATAGGAACTTGATTTAAGTCAATAAGATCTATATTGACATAATATCTTTTGTTGTACTTGAAATAATCTGTCAGTGGAACTAATAGAAAGTTCTCATCAATAGTTGTAAGTTAATTTTATTTTATTTCATGTTTACTAAGATATTTGCACTGGACACTAGCCTAAAGCAACTTGGTACATTTATTATTTTTTATTATTTCATCTAACAACTCCGTGCCTAATATTCTGTCATTTGGGTTCAACTGCAATCTGAACCATGACACTTTGATGATCTCAGTTTCTGAGCCTACATCCTGTTGTTGTCACGTTGGCTGACCTGAAGAGAAGAGAGAACAAAGGATGACCAAGAGCTCTGGGTGTTCCTAAAGGTTGTGCAAAGAAAAATGGTCAAGCATCCATCTCTCTATATGCTTCAACCATGGGAAACGTTATATTGGTCAAAAGTGTCCCGGTTAAGTA
>NW_015113413.1:572197-585378 GCF_001443285.1 Poecilia latipinna | reverse complement strand
GTATTAGCAAAGCCTCCTTTTAATTTTATTAGGGTAATAAAATCAAAAGTTGAATGTAAGAAAATGTCCAGTGTGAGTCTGAGCTATAAAAGTTACATCTATTTTAAAGCTTTTTATGCATCCCTGCCTTGGGGGCCAGTAAATGTGGCCAGGAGTGAATGCCAGAATGGCACACTGCAGACCAAATCTGGGCCTGATTCCCCCATGGAGCCTGTTAGGAAATTACTGAATGCTCACTGTACTGTCAGCAAAGCTGATTACAGAATCATAATGAGGTACAATGCTGGGAAATGTTCGCATTTTTCCTTTCTCTTTAGTGTTTACTGTGGCAACCCCATGTCTTCTGTTCTCTTCACTGAAGAGTTATTCAGACAGGATGTGGAATGCCGCTGGATGGCTGGAGGATTCCCCTTGAAGTGGGGGGGAAGAGGAGGGCGGAGGGGTGGAATCCGAAGTGTGGGTTACAGTGGGAAGGAAGGGGTTACGTTCCTGTTTGTTTGCGTTATGGAATGGCAGATTGTGCGGGGTCCTCTGGGGTCATTCACTCCCACATCGCATTTGCAGCTGTCGGGGCTGGGATGACGTGGGGAGAACAAGAGGAGGAAAGACAAATCTCCCATCATGTCCACTCCTTAAGTCTGCTGGACTTGGAGCTGAATTCATACAGTGAAGTGGATAAAACTGGAAGCGGCTGAGTTGCCGCCCTGTTTCAATTAAATAGCTTTAGAAAAGGGAACTCGACAAACAATAATAGTTATAATGAAGGAGTACTAGGCTTCATCATATGGTCCTTTTCCAATTCCAGTCTTAGAGATTAAACTACACTTAAAATCAGTAAAAAGTAATGTTTCCAATTTCTGCACAAAACCTTGAATTCTGAAGGAATAAGAGCTAAAACGTCTCCAAATAAAACTGGGACAAAGTTGAATCTACTGACACGTTTTTCTGTCTTGGCTGGTTAAGAGTCTTTCCACTCCATGCAGCTTCTCTGCATCAGTGCCATATCCTCTGCCATACTATTAAAAGTTTGTTTCCACTACCTGTTTTTCCTGTCCTTTCATCGCTGTCTTCTGAATTTCCCATTTGTCGGGATGCAGCAGTTTCCTTCCTCTGTAAGCAACAGGATGTGTGCTACTTGGACCGTACGTGCAAGTTTTTGCAACCTACAAATCATTTTTAGCTCCACGTATTGCTGCTGACTTCATTTCCTCTGTGAAGCTGCTGTTAAGGAATGAATACTAAACCGTGACATTAGCTGTGCCTCTTAGTATGTCTGGTCATGTTTGTGTGTCGTTTATGTATAATTTTGAACAAGCTAGCTTAAAATTAAGACTCAAAACTGAAGAGTTGGCAAATTATTGTCTTTAACAAGCAATGCAGTGGTGCAATGCAACCAATTATGGAAAAGCCATGTTTTATGTACCACCAAGATTAACAGACCTTGAGCACATCTCATTCGTATGATCCAGTCATAAACTCCCATGGTGCAGTTTAATCATTTTTAAACTGGCTGTGGCCTGTTTTCTGCTTTGTCAGGTTCAGGTCAAAGTATTGTTGAAGCATGATGCTGACAATGATGCTGAACATGGTGTCTTCTAGCGCTTGTTTTCATGTCCTTTGAACCATTTCTCACGTTTGCTTCTCTTTGAAGCGAAGCTGTTTTGTTTCTCCACCAAGGCTGACCTTCCATTTATCTCTCTTTTGCTACAATTCAACTGAGGTGATGCATTCTCCACAGCTAAAGCAAAGCTATAACCAGTGACCTCAGTGCTCACTCGTGATAAGAGCTGCACTCCCCTAAACTGAAATCAATACTTTATCTTTTACATTTTTTCTAGCACATTTAGCTGACCGTGTGCAGTGAAAGGTTTGTTTTGTTCAGAGACGCTGGATTGTTCAATTTTATTTTCTGTCATCATTAAGCCTATTGGAACAGGTTTTTCTGCTCCATGTAAAGGGAAAAATAAAACACCGGTAACAAAAGATGAATTTGAAATCAACCAGTGCCTTGCAATTGTAGTTAAATTTCTAGATTTTGTCATCTTACAACAAACATTATATTACGTTTGTATTCTATGGGATGGACAAACAATTCATTGTGCACAATTGTGAAGCAGAGGGATAATGAAACAATGTTTTATTTTCATAATAAAATGGATAAAAAGTTTAAAGTATATTTCTATTTAGCCCTATTTACTCCGATACCCCTATATAAAATCCGTTTCAACCAAATATCTTCAAAACTAATCAGTCAGCAGAGCCTAACTGAGTCAGAGGCGGCAGTAAGTTTTCATCATTTTGACTGACCAGGTCAGCATCAACTTGAATTACGCTGGTGCAAAATCAAATGTCTGAAGTGAGATTCCTGCAGAGACGATTGTCAAGAGGTTTTGGCTTTTTTCCTGGGACAGATGACCTCTCATGGCAGTTTTGATGTTTTGTTCTGCTGCCACACTGGAGACTGAAATTACAAGCACTACTTCAGCAAAAGTTAGTAGCAAAGAAAGATTTCTCCGACTGAAGTGATTGGAAGTCAGTAAAGCTCTCTGAATGAAGGGTTTTCTGATCCTGCAAGTTCTGTTTTCAGCAAGAGAAAATCCTGCAGCATGCTCTCCTTCTGCAGTAGTAATAGTTGTGCTCTAAAGGTTCCATAGCTCTTTAATGTGTTGTCAGCTCCCAGATAACCAGATGCATTGAGCACGGTGTTCAGGTCTGAGATGATGCTCTGATGCTCTCATGGGAACCTTTTCGAGTTGAGTTAGTTGCCTGTACTCTGTGCATAAAGTTGAAAATGTCTGCACATCTGCACCACATGGTCAGGGCCATGATTTGTGATCTTTACTTTCTTCTTTCTTCTGAGTGAACAAACACCATCATGAACACCAAAGAACATATTTGCAGTTTGTCACAAACCATGTTGGACATTTGTTATTTTAAATAGTCAAAGTATCTTCCCAGCATGCCTTCATGAGCTGCAGGAGCCTGTGAACCACTGAAGTACAGGACAAAGCAAAAACTATGGAGCGTAAGCTCTGATCGGATGAGTCTAACATTAAACTTATTAATGTACATGCAAAATGTTATGTGAGACAAAACTTATTACCCTGAACAAAGAGTACTCACAGTGAACCATGTTGGTAACAGCTTCAGGCTGTGGAGGTGCATTTACTCAACAAGAACATCAAGGAGAAGATGGAAGAAAAACTGTTACAGGCTACAAAAGACCTGAGACTGAGGAATGGATTCACGAATCAATGGGGCAAATATCCTAAACAAGACTGGAAGAGACAAAACGTAGTTTAGTTTAATCCATATTTATATGGTAGAATGGCCCACTCAAAAACCTTCTTGACTTTGAAAGATGATGTTCTCAGATATTCTCTATCTAATCTAACTGATTTTGAGGTATTCTGCAAACTCTATAGCTTTCCACTGAAGACATGTCCCAACAGAGATGCAGCTGCAACTGCAGCATTGATTCAGAGGACTGGATACAGATGCATACAGAAGGTTTCACATTTTTATTAGTTGAAGTAAAGGATCCCATTCCTCCCACTTCACAGTTACTGAAGTGGGAGGAATTTGGTTTGACCTATCTTCCAACAGGCAAATAAAATACATTAATGTTTATGGTTGAAAGTCCAAGGGGTCAGGGTATGTGGTGCTTTTACAAGAAAGTATAGATTTCAGTTATGCAGAGACTTAGTTGTTGGATGTTATCTCTTCCACTGTCATTCAGCAGGAATGTGTTGTTAGGACTGCAGAGCTCGTTTCCCATGGACCAAAACAGAGAACTTCTGCAGATTGACACACTTCATGGTAAATTGGTTAAATTGGACTGGTGGCTCCTGTTTACATGGAGAAATGGATCACGAGACAGACATGACTCACAGTCAGCTGTTCCTAAATCTCAACAAGCATGACTAAATCTGGATGCCATTGGTTCACAGGTCAACATGTACGTTTTCACTAAATGGATGCATATCAACAGCTCTTAGTGACAGAAAATCAGGCCCCATCCAGATTTAATACATTACAGACATCAGCTTAGATTATATTGTCCACTGGAAATGGGAAGCATGTTTGGTCCTATGGGTCCTAAATCTTAATTTCTAAATCTAACAAATACATCTAAATGTCTAATGATACTTTCCAAAGCCAGAAAAACTAAATCCAACATGGCTGCTGCTAAGTTAGTGGGAGGTTTGGTTGTTTTTTGTTTCGCTTCTGCCAATTTCTATCACAAAAAATATTGGCATGCTTGTTACTACACCACATGTATTTGTGCATGTTTTTCTTTAGTCTTTAATAAATGTTCCAACCATAACTCAACTTGCTTTAATTAAAGTGAGCCTTGCTATTGTGTAAAACAATTAACAAACCCCAGCGGCTTTATAAACCAAAACTACTCGAGTTGTTGAATTTCAATTTATGAAACAACTAGAATAAAATAATAATGTTAAGTAACTGAACTCACTAATTACCTAAAAACAAAATGAAGCAATTGCAAAAAATATGTCAACTCACCAGAAAAATAAGTGACAAATAATGTCCAAAGTGACAAAAATGGAACAAAAACACAAAAAGACTGGCATATTGGAGGACTCTATGTATTTGTGACTTGTATTAAGACCAAAATGTTACAAAAACCAATAATGACAAAAGAATCAGATTAGTGTTGTTCCATGGGCATTAAGAAAATAATTTTCAGTTGGGTGATATATTTAGGACTCATGTCCTGGGCAGTTAACACTGGTTAGGATTACTTGAACACAAAAAGAGCACTGAGGCATGAGCACATTGGTAAGGCCCAAGAAACAGATGACTTAGTTAAATATGTTAAATTTAGTCAACATAAGTTAGTTGCATTCAAGAACAAACCTCTTAGTACCTCCTATTTCAATCAAATTTAAAAGTGGGTACACATACACATGCTGACTGGGCTGCTTTACCACATTGAGAGCAGGAGAGGATTGCACCAGGGTAAAATATATTGCTTGACATAAATTGTTTGAGTCATTTTGAACTCATTGACCTCATATAAAGGATCCATTTTTGGAATTCCCTTCAATACATAATCATTACCAAAGCCACAAGTGGCTAGTTCTTTTGTGAAAAGTAGCTTTTGACTGCTCAAAGTTATACAAGGCTGCCAAACGAAGTCGCATATAAATTAGCACATCAATGCATTGGCTGCACCACTTTTGTTTTTGCCAAGCTTGTAGCAGGCAAAGAGCATAGGAATGTGCAGGACAAAAAAAAACGTCTTTCAGATCACAATCAACTGCACTAATTTGGTTTTAGACACACTGGAACTTCCACACAAGGATCTCCCTGATGGCTGGGAAAGCGCTCTTGCTCTCACCCTTTTAAGTGATGATGTCACTGCTAACAAATTTACCCACACTTGCCAGCGTTTCGCTTTGCATCAGTTAAAAGCTTTCGCTGCATGCTAAGTTTCTCTTCCACTTTTCTCTGTCACGTATTGGCTCTCATTTGTTTCTTCTTTTTTTCAGCCATGTTTTTATCACCACCCAGGGATTCTCAGTCTAAATGTAACACTTTGTAAAACTGTTAACATGTAGTAGTCAGTTGCTTCAGTCATTAACTCTATTTTTTGGGGGAAAAATGGCTGAGATGTGAAGAGAAGCAGAGACACGAGTCATCTAATGAGCATTTGATAGATATGAGAACTTCTGTGAATTTAGACCGACTTCCTGTGTTCCTGTGGTTGAAAAAGTAACAGATACGAAAGGGAAACCCAGACACCGCTCTCCCCGAGACACTGCAGCTCTGTTTAAGGCAGTGATGTATCCATTAATGTTCCTTAATTTTATGCTAAGCCATGCAAAAGCTCTGTCAACACGGATGAAGATCCCCTCGTCTCAGTACACTCAGTGCTTCAAGTGGCTTTTGTGGTAGATGAGTTTGCCATATTTTCTGCTTAGTTTTCTTTCTTCCTTTTTGAACACACTTAGCTTAGGGGGAAATGTGTGAAACAATGTGGCCAGATAAAAAGAAAAAACGAAAAACGGTGGCAATATTTGTATCACTTATTCCAAAGAGACACTATAATTGCTTGGTCAACAATATTTGTTTCCTCTTGATGGCGTATGAGAACTTCCTTGTCCATACGTGGTTTCTGGCTCCTGATATAATGTCTCACACTGACACATGGAAAAAGTTTAGCTTCAGCTCTTGGTGTTTTTGGCAGCAGAACAAGAATAAAAAGGCTAAAAAAAAAAAACTACTTCCAGGTCTTACAAGTTAAAGTGGTTGAATCTCTTCACTCATAAGGTCATTATGAAATGGTAAACTGTGATTTTACACCCACAGGGATTCATACAACCTTTATTTTACACATAAAGAGAGAGAGGGAAATTTGTACAAGGAAGGTGAAAGGCTGAGTAAGAAAGCTAAGGGTAAGGTTTGATGTTTTTTTTTAGCATCAGCCATGTACATGATGCGTACTATGTGTTTATTATGGTAACTATGGCAATAGTGTACCTCTGTTTATTTCCTGTTTTGTTCTGAAAATGCAAGTTTCTTCTTATCCAACTGCCTCGTTACCTCATCACAGCCACAACCAAGGGATTCCCCCAGTCTAATCCCGTCCAGTTGTCTCAACAACCATGTTCTTGTATTTACACCTTTCTAAACAAAGGTAGCTCTACATCTCAGCTGATCATTCAGGCTTTAGGACTTGTGTTTTTTCGTTGCTAGGAATGTTCTTTAGTCATGGGATTTCAGGCCCTTAATTTCAGAATAACTTGTAAACATCAATTAAGGTCCTTTCTGATGTTCCTCTAGCTAAAGTGGACTAAGACTGCTTATTCATGCTCTCCTCACAAATCACACTCACAATGAGGTCATCCTGTAAAGCTGAACTGATGGGAATTGAAAAGCCTTTTTTTAAAAAGATAGCACTTTAAGGGTAAGTGTTTTATATTGCATGACAACCTCTCAGGCTGTTTCCTCAGAATTCAAAGTAACATTCCTGTCAAGGCTGGATCCTCTAAACTGTTTTTGTCCACTTTCTTTAATGACTAAAGTCTTATGATTTCTATTCATCCACAGCGTGTCAAAACCCAAGATCAGTAGGACATGTGATGCAAGGAGCCAATTAAATTAAGTCTGCTTTTTTTGCTACAGTCACCCCACTGTTTTGCATATTGTGCCTGCTCCTCTGCCCTTTAACAGTCTACGCTTCTCTTCTCACTGAGTGTTTGCATCAAACTGAATACTTTAGCAAAATTAACTATTACATTTATCTAAATTTGCCCATCCAGTTGCATGTATTTGGAACACAGTTAATCTAAACTACAGCGACAACAACAAGCACAGCTTCTAAATTAGTGTCAATCCTTATTATGCCATCTTAGTTTTTCTTCTTAATGGCTACAGCAAAACTTTCCAGCCTAATTGCAGCTGTGGATTCCTAATCTTGGACCAGATGCAGTTTGCAAATTAAGAATTGGTCATTATCTGCAGTGCAAAGAGTTTTAAGACAGCTAATTAAAAGTGACTGACCATTTTTTGGCAACGTTTCCAGATGCTGGATTTCTACAGTTTGCATAATAACAGTAGGTTGTTTTCTCTGTCTAAGTCCTGTCATTGTCTGTGGTTGGAACATGTGGCTTTTGTGTCATGCTTCGTCTACAAGAGTCACACTTGATCAGATATTAAAGTTGTGGTTTTAGCGTGCAGAGTGCATAACAACAAACAAATTATATTTTAGTCTCATTTTGATTATAGAGTATGCTGCTCAAGTGATATATTCCAATACACAAAACACTACATGACAAATACACAGCTATACTGCAGATGTGTTTGTGCTCAATATTTTGTTGCTATGGATTCAGTAGTGCCAGAGATGAGCGCTCTGTGGGCAGTCAAGGCTGTCTACGTACGAAGTTTCTGCACGGACGTATGACTCATGTAATCTTGGCATCAGCATGGTAACACCACATAACACTCATTCAGAAAAGACAAAAACAGACTTTGGTGGGAGGGGATTTTAGTGATGACAGAACTAAGATTCCCTTTGTGAATACAGGTGAATGTGCAGCATTCTTGGGATTACAGAAACTTACTGATTTGCATCTCACTTAGGAACAGTACAGGTTACATTTACTGTTTTTTATGACCTTATATAAAATTCATTTGGCAATTTATAAAAGGGAAAATCGTTCTAGGGTTCTTTACAAAACTACAAAGTCTAATCCATATCCAATTATATACAATTCAACTTTAATTCAGGACAACTAAGTCATTTATAGAATTTATAGAAATACCATGTGTTTCCACAGAGCCATTGACTTTGCAGTGGTTCTTCACTGTGTGCACACATGTGAAAATGAATAAAACTGTTCCTGCAGGTCTGCCACAATTCTCAGAGATTAATACTTTGATTTTCATATGTTGCTTGGCAGATCATTGTGAACAAAATGTGGGAAAATTTAATGGAAAAGCTTCCATGAATATATGCATAAGTAAGAAAGTGGGAGAATTTAAACTGAAAACAAAATAAATAAGTATTTTTGAATAAATTAAACAACTGCAGCCACTTCCACAGAAACTATACAGTCACATGAAATACATGAATATGTTATGTTTTAGTGGGCCTCATCAACTGACTGCTATATAACATCAAAACCAAACGCAAATGAAATTATAGGTTTGTAGCAATAAAATTTTACAAACATTAAATTAATAGTGGTTCCTTTGACACTTTTTCACAAATATGGGCAAAGTTGGCTATTGTGAATATACTTATTGTCCCTGAATTACATGTTGGTCTTATACAAAACACACAATATTTGCTGAATACATCCATGCACAGGCCTCGACAACGGCTTTAAAAAGGCAATTTTGAGATAAATTAGGCATCTAAGTCATTTGGTAGCAAGGTGTATCGTGCATGACAATCGCACTTACTTCATGGAAGGAGTTTTCAATAAAATCTACTCATGAACAGCTTTAAAAAAAAATCTGATTATTAAGCCAAAGCTGCATCAGTCTTAACTTTAAATAAGGTTAAGGTTTGCATGGGGTCGACCCATAAGGTCAAACTGCACAAGTAACAAAATCTGAGGATTGACTGCAAGCGTCGTGGTGTCAGAGAGCTCAGAGCTTTTCCACAGGCCAGACATGTGAGACGCTGACATGAAGCAGACCAGCAGTTCATTACAGTTTTACAGCTGGTCCGAATGCTGCTGATTGTTTGAAAATAGTTGGTCAGGATGTTACCCAATGACAAATAAGCACATGCTGAAGTAATAGTTATCAGCTGTCAAATGGAAAGTGGAAGCAAACACAAATATTTCCAT
Source organism: Poecilia latipinna (assembly GCF_001443285.1). Lineage (NCBI taxonomy): Eukaryota > Metazoa > Chordata > Actinopteri > Cyprinodontiformes > Poeciliidae > Poecilia > Poecilia latipinna. Next base: position 576,049 of record NW_015113413.1, on the reverse strand, counting down.
GCTATTTCCATAACAGTTTGCAGAAGCAATCATCTTTTTTCTGCTTCAAGACAAAGCAGAATAGTTATTTGTGTAAGAATTACATAAGATTAAGTTCAAATATATATATTTTGTTTTTAAAAACAGGATTTAGAGAAGATTATTTTATTCAGCCTTGTCGGTACAAAACGAACCTACTAATCATTTTCTCCAAAGTGACATTTTATAAGTTAAATTTAGTTGGGATTTACAGAAAATGACGCATAAGCTGCTCACTGAAGATAAATTCTACAGAGAGGAAAATTTAGACATATCATTCATTTCAACATTGTGTTACCCACTGCAGCCTACAAGAAGAAAGATATAATATTCTACCTGTCACAAAACATGATCTGCTCTTTATATATTGTACCATCATTATTCACTGGAGTGCATTATGCCTGGCACTCCATGTAATATTCATATGCGAATTTGTGATCCTGGCATGTCATTCTGTCTTTCATCTGCCAGGAGAAAGAGAGATACAATCTTCATCTAGATTTACTATTCAAACTACACTTAGATTCAAATGCAGAGGGATCCCTTTAAAACCTGTTGCATCAATTGGTGCACTGGACGAGAACGCAACACAAAGAGGAAAAATACAGTTTGAGCTCTATTGTACTATTAATTCTGTCTTTTTCCCCTGCTTAAAAGGTCATAAATGAATCATTCAAGCTACAGGGAAACATCGAGCTTCCCTTCAATTACCAGTAATGCATGTTACAAACGAGTTCCCATCAGTGCGCTCTCTGTCCTGTCCCTCAGACCCACAGAGTCATGTCCGAATGTGATGCTGCTGAGTGCTGCAAATGTGCCCACTGCCGAGATCCCAACAAAAGAGACGCCACGGTGGAGGCGCTCGGCCGGCCCCACAGCTCAGACAATAGCCCTCTGTTCCAAATATGCTGTTTGTCACATCGCCTTCCTTTAACTTGTCAATAGTGCTGTTGTCATTCCAAACTTCAACTTTATCCCACATCCTATGCTGCACGGTCTGAGGTTTTACCTTTAGCTGAACACAGGTTTATGTTTTGTGTTTATTCACCCATCTTTAATGAGATACTTTTAAATAAAGTCCAGCACAATTTGTGACTTGTCTTCAGAAGTTGTGAATAGTGTTTGTGTGATTGAATCTGTTTAAACATGGCTGCTCTATGAAGACCGATGAGGTTGTCAGAGAAAATTTGTGAATAACATCATGAATCAGGTATGGAATCAGGTAAGAAAGGTTTTAAGCAGGGTGAGTTTAGTACATCATTTAAAAATGAGAGACCACTTCACAACTGCTACCCAGACTTATCAGTCCACCAAAACTTACTGGGTGGACAAGGAGAGCAGAGTGTTGATCCAACCTGTGGTAACGCTGGAGGAGCGTCAGGCATCCACAGCAAGTCGGTTGACATGATAACTATAAGTTGTACCATTAATAAAAATGTAATTTCTGCGAGAAAGCCTTATGTCAGAGGTACAGCTTAATAACTTAGATCAAAGCATATACCTGTGTTAAAATGGCCCAGTCAAAGTCCAGACCATTTATTGGTCACAAGCACTTTCCATCAAATCTGACTGACCTGGAGCTATTTTGAGAACAGATAGCAGTCTCTAAATGTTTAGAGATATAATCCAAAAGACTTGCAGCTGTTCAGAATTGTAGCTAAAGTTATAATTCAGGAGGTTTTAATAAAAGTGAACTCCACATTTGTCAGATTCTTTTTTTAACGTAAAAAATAAAAAAGGGAAACAAAAAAGAAAACATTTCTTTTACTTCACAACCACTGATTTCACTGTGGTCTGTCACATGTTTTTCACAGAACAAATTTTGATCCAAGTGAGATTTTTTTTAATTAGGGTTTTAGTGCTGTAAATGTAAGCGATTATGAAATTAACCACACATGAAGAATATGATTCTGTATGATATATAAACATCAAAATTTACAATCTCTGATTCTGATTACAGCAAAGCAACTATCATTTACATTCAAAGAGGCGGGAGGATGTGGGATATATATTTCCAGAAGAATGTCAGTGTGTATTTATATCATGTCATTCTAGAAATGTGAGAGATATATTACCATCTTTTAATAGAAACTCTCATCATGCACAGTGGGTGGCCACATTTTTCCCTTTTCTATCCTCTTATTTCGAGTGCTGCTGCCGAAAACAAATGTGGTTTCCTGAATATCTCAGAATGCTGCGTGTCGCTTTAACAGAGACAGCCACAGGTGATTGAGATTACAACGCACATGTGGACATTATCTCCAACAGAAGCAAAGCAGTCCCTCCTGAAGCGCCTCAAGCTGCTGCCACTACAATAACCGCCACAGCATTTCTGTTTTTTTATTTTCTGAATTATCATTTTTATGGCTGGTCTATTATAACTTAATAGGTTATTAAATTGTCTGCACTGCTGTGGAGAGACTCATAATAATCCTCATGGATCTCTGGACAGTCATGAAAAGGAGAAGTCTATCAGATTTGTTTCATAGACCAAGTAGATTGATCAGACTTTTGATGATCCCCCTGAGCTCACTACTGCCTCAGAATATTGTTCTGACGATTTGCACTTCGCAAAAAGAAGACAAGTATCTTTGCAGCCACTGACATGGGCAGCTTATGTCATCGTGCAAAGAGAGACATGGAGCTGTTTTTGACATGTGGAACATGGCTCTTCACTCAGAGCGGCTCTATGAGGGTGGAATGAGTACTTGGACTAAAATATTGTTATGCTCCAAGCAAACCGCCTATTGCCTATCTGTATGCAAACTTCAGAGGCTTGTTCACATGTGAGTTAAACAGAGGCAGACCTGTGGATGTGCAGCAGGAATCATCTCAGTTCTCACCAGTAGGTCCTGTGCATCCCATCCGATCCCCTCTCTTGCATTCAGCACTGAGTGACCCTTTAAAAGGGTTTGTTACTTCAGTTTATTAGTTGTGTAGTTCAAGCGACAGAACTCTGAAAACATATTAAACCACACTCAAAGGTTAGTCATTCATTTAGTCATTTTAGGTTGATTTCATATGCAGTTCTCCAAGTTTTCTGAACATTTTTTCCTTTTGGACTTGAACTGTTTTTTTTTTGTTTTTTTTTTTTGTTTTTCCGGTGAACATTTGGAAATAGATGACTGTGGGTTTTTTATATATTGAGCTGCTTAACTCTGTCCCATGGATAACTTCAGCTCAAACAAAATAACTTGTGAAATTTCTTCAAAAAAAGAAAGAAAAAAGCTTGAGATAACAAAGTTAGCAAACACACAATGCTATTTTAGCTCCAAGAATGTGATTCCCAAAGAGCAGTTAGCTGAAACATTTACATGCAACAGATGATAAATGGAGGAATTATGTATATTTTAGGTCCTGTGTAAAGTGTGTGTGTGTTTTTAATTTCTTAAAGAAAGGAGATGCTCATTAAAAATATAAAGTTTCAGAAACCTTAAAGATCTCATTGCTTTCAAAGATCATAAAAATATGTTTGTTGCTTTCAAAGAACATACAGATATGGAAACTTTTGGGAGGTATTGTGCATATTATATATATTTTTTATCCCAGCTATTTTAGCATAAACAACAACAACAACATAAACAGATGCAGTATGCATATTTCAGTTGACTTCTTGAAGGTAGTTGGACTGCCTTTTGATCAGTTCTACTTTGATTCAATGCTGAATCAAACTTGAACTGAATTATTCAACATTTTAAAACATCACTTGTAATATTGTCACATGTGCTTGTTGAATTGGTGAGTTTTAAAAAAAGTTATCGTTTTTACAAATTAAAAAAAAGGTTTAACAAATTGACTGTGTTGGCTCTTTAGTAAAAGTATTTTATTGTTAAC
>NW_015113413.1:532574-567249 GCF_001443285.1 Poecilia latipinna | reverse complement strand
TATATATATATATATATATATATATATATATATATATATATATATATATACACAAACACACACACACACACTGTGGGAGGATCGCAAGAGGACGCATGAGTGTCATATCGGGTGATAAAAACATATTTAAATGACTCTATTAAAAGGCAGAAGCAGCCGCTACTCAGTGCCGCTCCAAGCCACCAGCAGCTCAAAATTTTGAATCGCTACTAAACTCCACTTCCTCATTTTGCTGCTGCTTATATAGCGCTCTAAAAATAGCGCACCAACCACACCACTGAGGGCTGCGCCAGATCCGACTGCATTGGTCAGGCGCTGGTTGTAGGCGGGCCGTGCGCTCCGCACTCCGATTGGTTCCCGTTCAAAACGTAATGTAATCACATGGGGGGAGTTGGTCTGTAATTTTGAATCGGGGGGGAAGTTTACAGTGCGCTGACAGACTTTTGAGTGAGTTCAGTGTGGAGCGCTCCTCGGTGCGTCACACGCTTAGAGAGCCAGCAGTGAAGTGCGCGTCTATTCCAGGCTGTCATACATGCACATACAGCAGAGAGCCCAGCTTCTTTCCAAATACAGCATTCTTCTTCTTCTTCTTCTTTTTCACACGCTTCACTTCGCTTCTTGTTTCGGCTGAGACTCGGGAAGGAAATGGATGTCATTCCGATGTGCAGCATCTTCCAGGAGCTCCAGATTGTGCACGACACGGGATACTTTTCTGCTTTACCGTCGCTGGAAGAGTACTGGCAGCAGGTAAGGAGACAACACAACCCGCGGCTGCGTAACTGCTTAACGAGGAGCGCAGGGAATGTGCGTAATTAGATTTGTGGAAAGCGTGTTTTGCGGTGACAGCTGCCTGTCTCTGTTAAAAGTAGGCGGTTTTAGGGAAGTCATGCAAGTTCCCTTAGAGGCGCTGCACTTTAACTGAGCAAAATAATAAAAAAAGCAATTTTCTTTTATAGGTTTACATGGCTGTAAAAAATAATAAAAAAACGAATAACAAAACTTTTCAAACCGTCATACCCTCTGTTAAGTGCAACGTAGCAGAAATAATCCGAATGATTTGCACGTTTGCTGTGTTCTTGCTCTGTTGCACCATGCTTTATGTTTTCCTGCTGCGGTTTTGCTCATGCAAATATTCATGTAGACGATTTTGACTCATCGGCATGCAACATAATGAAAACACGCCGAGCTGCAGATAAAACGGCTGAATGGCGAGCCGTGAGTCTTTGCGCGTATCTCCTCCTCCTGTTACGCCTTCTTTCCTTCTCTCGCGTTCTGTCTCTTTCTCTCTCTCTTTCTATCTCTCTCTCTCACCCGCACGCGTACACACACAGCACTCACACACATACTGGCAAACACACATAAGAGTGACAGGTTGAGAGGGAATGACAGCGGAGGCTGTTTTTGCTCCAGTGTGGCTCGGCCAGGCGGACCCGTTGGAGTTTCAGGCTGGAGAAAGTCTCGTCTTGTTCACGTTGTTGGAACATGAAATGATTCAGCTTTGCTCTCCTTTTTTCAGTCTCTCCGTTTATCAGACCCTTTGCACGCTCCTTGCTCCAAGTCGCTCTCTCAGGCATTTAAAGCTCGCTTGGGATTTGTCCAGCGCTGCTGACAGGGACAGGGGCGCATCCACAAAGTTTGTAACGGGCACCACTGGTCATCTTTAGCTGGCATATCAGAAACAAATCAGGGAGTTTGAAATCTAAGTCAAATAAAAAAAAAAGAAAATATACAATCCTCCTTTGAAAAACCTAATCTTCATTTAGTTAATATTTTGTGTATATTCCCAAAATCAGCAAATTAACATTTGGCTTTTTAAGGCAAAATGTGCTGTTTACAAATTAAAAACTGTATGTGCAATAAATGTTGAGGTAAATATGTGATCCTGGTGTCATTTGAGGGAGGGAGGGGCCACGAGTGAGTGACAAGTGATAGACATTGAAAAATGGTTCAATGAAGGACTAAAGAAGAAAACATGTTAACATTCACTATCAACTGATACTTCATTAAGTTTCTTATTCCCCTGTTGAAAAAATGCATGAAATTTTACAATTTACATTTTAAAAATATATTAACCAACAAAATCACCTCAGTAAACACCAGGATAAAGTTAGAGACATATGTCTGATTCCATAAAATGCATGAAATCAAAATAAAATCAATGACATGAATGAATGAATGAATGAATGAATGAATGAAATCAATTCATTGATTTCATGTGTTCATTGATTTTGGCTTTTTGAAACTACCACTTCTATCAGCAAACCTGCAGCATATTTGTTTGTATTAGATAGTCTTTAGGGGGGAATCAGAATTGGTCATTACAGGAAATTAGAATCAGCCAGGAAAACTCCCATTAGTTCGTCGCTAGAGACCCAGAGGCCAGTGAGTTTCTATCATTAGCCATGGCTGTCCTTTATATTCCCTTGGTGGCGCCATTTGAATTCAGTTCATTCGTTTCCCTTTCTAAGTTACTCCAACCATGTCTGTCATTTAAACTTAGTTTATTCTTTATAGGTCTATATGTGTAGGTTGTTTGAAACCAGATAAATGTAAATCACATCTGTACCATTGTAAAATCCACAGTAGTCTTAGTTTAGTTTTTAAAAGTAATATCACTTAAGTTGGCTACACAAAAATATGTTTGACCATTTCTTTGCCTATTTCAGTGCACTTTGTATGTTAAAAATCAACCAAAGAAAGGATGCTCTCCTCTCAGTTGACACAGATAAATATTTTCCTAATAGATACCAAGTTGAGATTTTTGAAAATGCTGAAAGTGTATCAAATATCATGCTAGTGGTTGATACATGCACAGGCCTAAATTGTTGAGAGATCTTATTTTTGATGCAGTCAGTCAATATGGAAAAAAGTGAATGAAAAGATTCTTCATTATTTGGCTTTTTGATAACCGATGAGAGCAGATCAAGAAGAACAGCCAGCTCCCATCTCTGTCTCTCCCTCATTGTTTCTAATAGCTATAATTAATTTTCTATGAAATTCTAACCAAGTTCTCAATTTGCTTGGACTCAGTCACAATTTTTCCGTCCAAGTATGAGACAGAATCATTTTACTGAGTTCCACCACAGCAGCGTTTGAATGAAAACTGAAATGTGCCCCATCACTAGAAACTGCCTGTAAGCAGATGCCACTTCTGGCCTGCGCTCTCGAGCTGCACAGGGTTAAGGAAGTGCTCTCTCACTTCCTTTTTGCAAAAAAAAAAGAAAGAAATGAGCCTTCAATCCAGAGCGGCTCTTGCAGTATTCATGCCAGGCTCTTTATGGACCACCACGAACCAGACCTCCCTCCTCCCAGTCCCCTGTGTGCTATGTTATTTCTAGCGATGCCTCCAAATGCATTATTAAATCCACATTATGCTAAATAATTGATGGATTTAAAAGATCTACAAGCACTTCTCTAACTCAACGAGGGGGCGGCTCTGTAGCATATGTAAATTTCATGACCAACCTTGGCACGCGCCTACACACACACACACATCTTTGCGCGCTTGCACCACAGTGCATGCGTTTACGGGCAAGAGCACCTTGTTCTTGCATGCTCTCAGGACGATACGTGGTGCTTGTAATCCTCCCTGATACAGCCTCAGAGGGCACCCTGAGAGTGCACTTCTGCATAGGACATTGCGTCTTGTCTCATTCCTGCAAGCAGAGAGGAAGTGTAACCTGTAGCATTGCCTCAGCGCATTTCTTCCTCCTGCTGCTGCTAAGAGAGAAAAAGCACAACACAGGAGGACACCAGAGTTTCCTGTAAAAATAAACATGAGTTTTGGTCATTTTAGGGATTTTCCAGCTCAGCAGAAGTATTCTATTACAAGCCTTTAGGTTCTTTGCACCAGCAAACTCATTGCTATCTTGTCCTCTCTCCACGCAGACATGCCTGGAGCTGGAAAGGTACCTCCAGAGCGAGCCCTATGTCTCGGCCACTGACCTCAAGTTTGATAACCAGGAGGACCTGTGGAGCAAGCTCATGCTCGCCTGCGGGGACAAGTCAAATGAGGCGGACCCAAAGAGCGGCCACATCAAGGAGGAGGTGGACAGTCACGACATCCAGCCTCTTGACGTCGGCGGTTTCAACTCCGACGCCAGCAGCGAGGCCTCGGACAGCTCGGAGGAGCTCTCCCCGACCCTTGACTTCTCCTCTGGCTCTTTGACTGACATGCTGGGTGACAGCGGAGAAGACTTGGGCTCTGCCATCATCAGCACGCCGCCCTCATCTCCTGAGCTCAGCAAGGAAGGCTCTGTGGCCCAGGTGTGGAGTGGGATACAGACAGTGCTAAACTCACCGGGGAAAATAAGGACTGGGGGCACAGAGAGGTCAGTGGAGAGGTCAGGGATGACCAGCGGGGAAACGTCGCCTGACGGAAGGAGGCGGGTGCACAGGTGCCACTTCAACGGATGCAGGAAGGTGTACACCAAGAGCTCGCACCTCAAAGCACACCAGCGCACACACACAGGTAAATACACTCAACAATGAAACCATTCAATACAAAATTCTTGCTCAAATACTCCCACATAGTTTGAATAGTTTTTCAGAAGGAATGCCCTCAACTGTGACCTAATTCACACAGTGAAACGTGACTTGGTGCAGAAGGGAGGGGAGAGATGAGAGGGGGGAGGGATGTCCTTTTGTGACCAAGCGGGACCCAGAGGATGTGGATCCTGAAAACAAATCATCAGTTCTCAGATTTCACCATGGGAAAAGACTCAGAAACTTGGTCGTATGCATTCAATTTAAAAATAAAGTCACAGAGAGATGGCGTTTAATTATGGGAAGCTGACATTTGCAGTGTTTTGTAGGGGGTTCAGATGTTAGCGGTTTCCCTCGTCACCTCTGACCTCTGCCAGGCTGTTTACAGCTGTGCCGCCTATTAGCAAAGGAAGTCGCATTCTGATCGTCTCTCTCCAACCGCGCTGGGCTTATGGTTAAGAACCCTCATAGCCTTTAGAAACGGACTCTGTTTTTTTCTTTTTTTTTCCTTGAACAGCTCCCCTCTATTACATAAGCCTTCCACTCAAGCAGCTCTGTGCAGCTGCATACCACAGATCCCGAGTCTTACAAGGTTGTTTTTCTCCTCAGCTTACAGTAGTCAGCCCAGTCCACTTAGGGATCATACTTTCCCAGAAATCAGCGTTTTATCAGCTCATGTACAGTAAATATTGGCTCACATTTCAGATGTATTCACTTACAAATACTAAACCAGGAACATGCAATTATTATTTATTCATGAAACTCCCAAGAGTTATGCAAGAACCTTTGAACTCATTGACACGGAACCTCTTTTATGAATGTTTGTATTTGACCTTATTTTGACTTTTATTTTTTTCAGGTGAGAAGCCCTACAGGTGTTCATGGGAGGGCTGTGACTGGCGCTTTGCACGAAGTGATGAACTAACCCGACACTTCAGGAAGCACACTGGAGCAAAGCCATTTAAATGCAATCACTGCGACAGGTGAGATCTTGTTTTTCATCTTTCATGGATGTATTTTACCTTTAAGACACCATGAATCAAACAGTCTTTGTCTTGTTGCCTTTTCTGCTAAACACTCCTTCATTAACATAGAGAACCAAAGGTTGCTTGTAATAACGGGTTCTAAGAAGTGGAGTAAAGGAAAGCTGAACTTCTTGAACTTCTTGTCAAGTTCAAGAAGTTTCCTGAAAGCAAATATTGGATTGGAAATAGTTTAAATCATTAGAGCTGGTTGGATCCCAAAAGTTGCTTTTCCATTCTTTGCAGTTCAGCAAATGTTTTTTTTTTTTTTTTGCACAGAACCCATTCATTGGGATTAAAAGAAAATAAAGTTTGCAGTTAAATTTAAGGTTACGCAAAATATGCATTTCTAAAGTTTAGATTTTAGATGCTAATCCCAGCTGACTCAGCTGTTTATAACCGGAACCATCAAAATAATTTGACAATTTAAAACATTTCATTGTAGTCAAATTTTTTTCTTGATGCTTTTAAAATATATATGCAGGATTTTTTAGTAGAGTAAAAATAAATTATCCAAAACTTGTTATGCTAACTATAATGGGACAACAATGGAAATATTTTAAATATTTGTCATTTTTAAAGTGAGTTTTATTTCTCTCTCTACTAGGTGTTTCTCCCGTTCGGACCACCTGGCGCTGCACATGAAGAGGCACATCTAAGATGGCCTCCATGTTGAGAGCTCTGAGGGATGAGTCTGGTTGATTGTCCCGACCAGTTGGGAATCAGCAAGGCCGGTGTATCCGGGGAGCATTAACAGGGACACCGCTGTGTTCCAGTCAGTGGAAAGACATGAAGCAACACAGGCTATTATTTGCACCATACTTTGTGCCTCCAACACCTCGCTGTGGTGATTGCTCTTAAAAGGCTTTTACAGAGGAGCAGGGGGTGAAAAGAGAAGATGGGAAAGATCTTGGCTGGAGTTTATGGAAAGAGACTCTTCTGTATGGTGTTAAATGCTTTTCTTTTGTTTTTCTGTTTTTCCTGGAAGATTATGGGACTTCAGGAGTGGGGGTGCTGTTCCTCCACTGACGGTGTGTTTGCCTGTACACATGGGACTCTGAGTGCCTGTGACTGGATGCCTGTGCTGGCTTTATGGAGTGGCTGGAGCTTGCGAGTGAATGACATGAAAGGGGGGATGTTATACAACCACGGTTTTCTTGTTGGGGAGGGAAGGGAGGAAAAGGGGCAAGAGGATGACCTGATGTAAGAATGAATGCAAGCAAAGAATTCTGTCTGTGTTGGTCTGTTCGCTAAGGCAGGGAGTGAGGGGTTGTTTGCTGGAGTCGATTCCTTTTGTTTTTCTGGTTTCTTTGTCCAAAGGACGACCCCTGTCTGCCTGGAGGTGGAATTACAGCTCCCTGTCTGAACTTGGGAGGTTGTTTTGTTTAGTGCAGCTATTAAATGTGCAATGTATTACGTGGCCTGTCTCACAACATACACGTTATAAAGCTCATTTTGTTGTCCATTGTGTAAGCCTTGTATCCAAAAAGACAAAAACAAACAAAAAAACTATTGTACACTAACACTTATGACCATTTTAGCAGCCGTTGCATGGGATCTGGGGATGTGTTGCTCACTTGTGTGCGTAGAGGACAACAAAATTCCATTCAAGTGCAGCTACTTTCATGTTACTCGGCATCATACTATTGTAAAAAACATAAGGCAGTCTTGGTTTTTTTGTTATTTTAAGAAATTGGGGATACCACTATTGCTTAGCAACTGTCTTGGTTGAGGGTTTTTATTTTGTTCCTTTTCCCTCACATTTGCTTTTCTCTTTTGTTCTGTCTGTAAATGCACTGTTGACCTTACTGATGCCTTATGTAAGTGGCCTTGTCCTGTTAAAAAGATCACTCCCTCACACATACGCGCACCAAACGGCCATTGCTAATGCAATAGTGCGTTTACTGAATAGCTTTACAAAGGCTCTTATCCATACACTTGCACCTTTCTTTTGTTTCCTCCAAACTTTTGAACAGTAAAAAGAAAACCTACAAAAAATACTATGATATCAGCTTCACAATGACTGCCGCTTTTCCATATCTGTCACTTCTTTTCCTTGAATACATCAGAACAAATCATATTCTAAATGATTCCAATTTGAGACAGAGTTGTGGAGCCTCTGGGAGAAAAAAAATCACCTTTATAGTGGTTTACTACTATGTAGTATAAGACGATGTGGATGCACTGCAGATAAACTGTAAGCTGCTGTTAAAGGTACAGAGCCTTGGAAACATGTTCTCGTGAGATGTGCATTTGGTCGCATAAGCAGTGAGGGGATAGCATTTACAGCAAACACATCAGGGCCGTTTGTAATAGTCGATGTGTTCTCTGGAATAATAGATGTGGTATGAGACGATGACAGCAGTCTTAATCACGAGTCTGTTATTATGTATGTTTTGTCTCGCTTTGCTCTCAACGTGAGTCAGTATTTTTCCTCAGTCCCAGTTCAAACAACCCTTAATCTGACTAAACGGTACCAAGACCAGTCTAACCAGTTCAGCTGTGCTTCAGGTCAACGGGTTTCTGTCTGAAGACTGAAACCAACTTCACTTGCACATTCAAGCCTAAGTTAAAGGTATTTTTTGAGGTCGTTTAATCCCCATTTGCCAACTGAGACAAAATATTTCCTCCTGGATTATGAAGACATAAAACAAAGTGTTAAAAATGAACATAATTCGTTTGTATCTCCATATCAGTTGGCATCACAGGTAGCCTTGTGATAACCTTTTTGCAGGTTAACCTGTTGTAGATTAATAAAAAATCAGTTGGTAATGCTTCTTTTTTTACACTGAGAAATGTCAAAAGATGCAATTATGCATTTGTTGTTTAAAAAGGCCATTTTGTAAGAAAGCATATATTTTAACGGGAATGGGACCAAAAGCAAGCGCAGTGAGTCATTTCTAAATAAAACCCATAAAAGGCTGAAGAATTACTGTAAAATAGATGCACTCCATTTTTGTTTTCATTTGTTTGTGAAACTTTTTTTGTCATGGGAGAAAAATTAAGATTGAGCAATGCACATTATCAGATGGCTTCAATAGCGCCTACACGTGTGGCCTGTCATTTTTCAAGAAGAAAAAAAAAACAACTTTATAGATGTGAAATGCTCTGGACACTTGAATTGTCATCATGTTGCCCGTATAATTTTAATGAAATTGTTATTTACCTGTAATTTCTTTCTCTCAACTTTTCAAAGACTTGCAAATATACCCTGTCTTTAGCTAGAATTAAAACAAAAATATTGGATAAACATGGAAAATATGAGGCTCTATTTTTGTTTGTTTTATGGCATAACAAGATTTTTTTCATTTGAAATTGTTTTGTAAAATAGTTTCTGTATGAATGTATTTTTTATTGAAAAATGGATAAAAGACTTTATTGGTTCTACTTGTGTCTGTTGTTTCTTCTCTGCTGCTTTCATCACAAGCGTCCGATGGGAATAACATGTTTATGGTATATCTCACAGTTTCCATAGGTGGAGTTATTTTTCTCTCCCTCCCTTCACATAGAGGTTAAAGTCAGGGTCCACAGCAGAACTGGAGGAACTGGTAGTGGTTGAGTCACTGGTGTTTTAGAGGGTTCTTTCCTGGAAAATACTTATTTTTTAAACTAGCTTGACGTTATCTTTAACAATGCATGCCTTTATTTCTGCCTCATGAAATATCTGGAGACCCAAAATTGATTTGTGGAATAATATGAAAAAATAGTGGTAAAATAAAAGTACACAGAAATGCAGCATTTTAAGAAGTAATCCTGGGGATGCAACACTGAACACATTTTTTCTTTAATAAATGTTAAAACATCCACCATATCATGGCGCAAATATTTGATTCCTTTGGTGTTTTAAAGTTCATTTAGAAGAACCAAACAATCAGATTTCATCTATCCTACTAAACTAACTAAACATGGACTGCCATGCTAAAGAAAAGTGTCTTTCTGCTTGAACTTAATCACCTTTTTTTTGTATTTTGTTGGTAACTGATCAACAAAAACTAGTGAAGAATTATGCAGATAAGGGAAAATGATTCATGGTTTTCTTTATAGTTTTATCAGAAAAAAACTGAAAAGTGTTACCTTGATTTGTATTCAGATCACATTGGAAAATAATTCAAACTCCATCTAGTTGCCATAGATTCTCTATTAGATTTAGGTCTGGACTTTGACTTTGCCATTTTAACACATAACTATAAACTGATCTCAAATATTCCATCTTGCTGTATATTTTGGTTTGCTGAAAACTTCCCTGTCTTTCCTGGGATAAAAGCATCCCACAGGATGATGCTTCCAGACATATTTTGTTTCTGTTGCTTAATCTGACAGAAAATAAAAATAAATTGGTCAAAGATGTGTAAATGGTGACGAGGGGAGAATTTTATGTAATGAGTTTTTCCAAGGATAAGAACAAATTTGAAGTTTGTAACAATTTATTGTACCCAAAGTCTGATTTAACACTCCAGAGGTTTTATGCTGTCAAACGTTTATCTTTTTTCAGTGTAATACTCAGTATATACTTTTCCTTGTATTTTTCACAAAAATGTGATAGCATTTCCAGTTATCTGAGAGAACTTCTAATGAGCATAATGGGCAAAGAACAGAAGAGGTTATAAAGGGGTTCCTTTGAATACCAAGACTGTATTCACAAATACAACTGAAAATATTGATACATGTAAGTAAAGAAAAAAAACAGTAGGCTGTCTTTTCTTCCACATATATTATTTATCAGGATGATGCACTGATATTTCTATCCCAAATTTAACATTGAAGAAGAATACGAGCTGTGGAGGAATCCACGTTGTGAGGACAATCTGTTCCTCCTGTTACAGCCAACAGCACAGAATTTTCATCAAACTCTCCAAGAAATTCATGCAAATGAAGTTGTGCCACAAACAAACCGCTGATAAGAGCTCCACGCACTACAGAGACAAATAGCCTCTTCATCTCCAATTGCAAGCATAAACTGCCTAAGCTTAAACACTGCTCTGCCGAGCCCGCCGTGCGCCATGCCCCAGAGCTCCTGAATAATTGAAGTGCTCTCAAGAGACTTTCTTTCTTTTTGTCTATGTATTTATTGATATTTTATTTATTTAAACAAGAATAAAACCAGTGATTTAGTTCCCCAAAAAGAGGAGAAAAGTGTTTGCACTATGTGTAAGTGAAATAAAATGACCTCGAATTCAGTAATGATGGTGACTTAATATTTGGGAAGAGGCCAAAACATTTTTCTGCCCTCAGTTATCTAGTATGCAAAACACAGACATTTGTATCAATTAAAAATTCATGACTGTGACACATTCAAATTGACCTTATTTCCAGAGGTATTACACTTCCCACTGTGCACAATTAGAGACAGCCATGGTGTGTTAATTTGGTCAGTGTAGCAGAGAAAGTGAATCAGTTTCATTAAAGCAAACCTGAGTGATAGCCTAATATCACAAACATACCAACGTGCTGATGCCGTAAACTATAGTTACCAAACTGCTGCTTGTTTCAGGACATGGAGGAAAATGTATGATTTATATTTTTTTTATTTAATCAAAATATGTCTGTTCTTTTTGTTTGGTTATTTATTTTGTATTTATTTTTGTCTTTCCCAAGGGAAGAGTTACTGATAAGCCTCGAACTCTTCATTTTTCCATTCCAACTTTGGAGGAAAAAGCTGTTCCAAAGCTTTTATAATGAAAATGCTGGGATACGTATGTAAACTTCACAGAATGGAGTTACACGCCACTGCTTTACGTCCTATAGCTGTCCCACAAGAGGTAAAACAATTATTAGCAGAATAAATTTTAAAAATAGCCAATCCAAGCATTCGACATGCTGCAGTGAGTGAATATTCCTTATCATTAAAAGTGAATTGACCCTTTTTACTGTCACTACCTGCTTGTTCAGAATAAGAGTTTGCTGTGATGTAATTAACTTGTTCAATTTCCACCTTCCAATCAGCTATGAGATTCCACCAGGTAATGGAGGATTGAAGTTGACCCACCTGTATTACTGCTCTGATCCACCTCATTAGGTTACAGACCTGTTACTATAAGGATAAAAATGATACAAAGCAAGACAGCAGAAGCAGCAACCAAGTGCAGAGACACAGGATCTGATCTGAGATGCAGGGCTGTGAAAAATATATATATTTTTTGGTCATAATTAAATGTTTCCTATCATCAGAAATAATTCATATTAGATAACAAAAATGATAATATAAAAAGCAGTTTTGAAATGATGATTTCATTAAGAGGAAAAGCTATTCAAAGCAGCTTGGCCCTCGGGGAAAAAGTAATTGCCCTCTTGTTAAATCATGAATTAACATTAATTAAACATTTTCAAGAATGCTGAACTTAATTTCACAAACCAGACCAATGTATTTTTATTATCTGACCTGCAGATGTACTAAGATGTACAGTTAACAGAACCTGAAATGTCTCAAAAAGCAACAAATTATCTAAAAGAATAAAAACAGTAGAAAATAAAGTCATTGACGTTTATCAAGCCGTTTCAAACTTCAGGTTTCAGACCAGAAAATGACGCCATGGGGGAATTTGAAGGCCAAGACCTCTGCTGACTGAAAACAGCAGAAAAGCACAACTTATATTAATGATATAAATATATTAATCTTTTAGAAAGGGCGTTTCATGTTACATCCAACCTGACAAGGCATTTCAGAAAAAGACACTGACAGCCTGAGTCCTGTTAGACTCAGGGCTTGGCGCTGCTTTTAACACCTAGAGTTGATGGAATCGTGACTTTTTCAGAAAATCTTACAGGAGAACGTGAAGCCATCAGTACAAAGCATTAAGCCCCGTCATACTTTGATTATGCTGCAGAACAATGATCCAAAGCACAATGCACAATAGCAAGGCCACCTCTGAATGATTCAACTCAATGAAGTTTTGCAGGAGCCTCGTCAAAGTCTGAACTTAAATCTAACTGAGATTGAAGAGCGTGACCTTAAGCTGGCAGGTCATGCTGTAAAACTCTCTAAAGTGTCTGAATTAGAATTATTAAGCAAATTGAAGTGTGCAATATTCCTCAGTGGAGGCGTTAACAACTCACTGCCCATTATCACAAACTCCTGATGTGTTATTGCTGCTCAGAGCAGCACAACTAGTCATAAGGTTTAAGGACAATTACTTTTTCAAAGAGGGCCAGGTCGGTGTGGGCAAGTTTTTACTGTTAATGAACAAAATCATTAAAAGTCATATATACGGAGGTTTGTGGTTATGTGTTTATGGCAGAGTGAGGATCTGAAAAGCTCTGAAGAGACATTCAGAACAAATCTTTGTTACCTTGAGTACAAAAAAGTCATCAGGAGGTCAGGTTTTGTACTCATGTAGAGGCAATCAGGATGATTTCAGCATTTTTTTCGTTCTTAGACTGGCCCAAGCTAAGTCATGTACGATGGTGAGAAAACAAAACAAAAAATTTGATCTAAAATCTTATCACATGAACTTAAATTTAACATTCATTTATGAATTTTATCTTTGATATGTTGGGTTTTCCTAGTCAAGCATCACCCAGCCTGCTTTTAAGCTCTAATGATGATGATGATGTCATGAGTCTGGTGTCTTAGTTCAAGCAAAAGTCAAAAAGAAAACACATTCTAATTACTAAAAACATTTGAAATTATACTTTTACTTTACTTTCTTGCTCAGAATCCAGAGGACAGTTGTACGAATAAATTTAATGTGAATGCAATTGGATCAGATAGCAACACTTAACGGACAACCCTTAACATTAAATATGTTTAAAACCCTCCAGTAAAACTAGGAAAAACAGTTTAATTTTTTTTTTTTATCTAAACAGTGAACAGAAGACAGAAACGTAACAGTAACATCCAATCAGAATACAGCAGGTATTGCAAAATGAAACTGGATTGTTGCATTGAGTTATAACGCAAAAATGATTACCCTCATTCCTCCAGATTGTCATCATCCTGACAAGATTACAAACTTTAACAGTTAAGACGTCTTACAGCTTGAGGTGTGAAGGTAAAATTATTAAATGTTTCTGTACAGAGCCGTAGTTTGGTTAAAAAATCCACCATGTCTTATAGGAATACAGTAAGAAACTGCTTGTTCAGATTTGATTAAGCTTCTATTTCAATTCAAGTAATCAATGTATCTGAATGATCTTTGTAAATTCATCAGTGATGTTGAACAATTCAAACAGAAACAAAAATGAGAAGATCTTATATTGGTTAGACATATTCCCAAGAGTCAAGGCTACATGTCTCACCTGCTGCATAAATCGGATAAGGAGATGGGGTTTGTTGGGTTTAATTGGATAATATTTCCTATATTTCCCTACAGAAGCTGCATGGTAGGTGGTGTAGTTTACATTTAGCCTCAGTGGAATATAAACCCTGATCATAAAGCTTAGCTCTAGTTGAACATGTCCTCTGATTAATGCTTCAGAAAAACCACACCAAAGAGAATGTATTGACATTAAGGGTTATTAGAGAAATAAATGAGAACAGTCAAGGACAGCCAGGGTAGAAAGATCTTCCCCAGAGCAAGGTTTCACCACATGAACACATGCATACATGCACGCAATCACACTCCTCCTCCCACTCCTAAGAGCTCTTATGCCCAGCAGCGCTCCAGGCTGGGGATGGATACAGTTTGCCTATTAAACCAGAAGTAGAAGCAGGGGTCACTGACCCCACATGGGGATCGTGAACTGTCACATCTCCATCACCTGGAAACCTGAAGGCTATTTTTATTTATTTATTTATTTTTTGTTTATATTCAGCCACAAAAAAGCTGAAAGCTGTTCTGCGGTTGATACAATCTAATGGGAATTTTGTTGGTCTCCAGTGATTCATAATCCTTCCACTCACATTTGGGTATTTACAGTTTATGATGCTGAGAGCCATTTGCTCAGAGAAAATACAAATAGGATTAAACACTGATGCTGAAGCTGCAGCCACACTGTTTGCTGTCCTGAAACACGTTAATGGAAAAAATACCTGCTGCAAGTGTTGAAGCTTCAGAAAATATTGTGTAGAGCATGTATGTTGGGATGAAGGACGTAAACTTCACAGAGTTAAACCATTACTTTATGCTCTATAAATGTCTCCAGGAGGTAAAACAAATTTTAGCAGAAGTAATCAGAAAATAGCTAGTTCAAGTGTTTGGCATGCTGAGGTGAGATAATTTTCGTGAATGCCATGTCCAACAGATGCTTTATATAGCACAGACTGTCTTTGATGTGACAGCTGTGTAGCACTTTGTGTGTATTTGCATTAAATATTATGTCTGAAAGAAAAGCTGGTGCCATGGAATATTTCCACATTTCCAAAAAGCCTGTGGGCATGGTACTGCTACAGTAAGTACTTTGATAACTTTTTGTTTATCTTGCTGTGTCATTGAACTCCAAAGCAAATACCTAGTAGTCAGTTGGACTCCTCCACTCCTTTGGTATCACAACTGCTTTAATTATTTTGTGGCACATATTCGAGAGGGTATCAACATATTTCTCTTTGGTTTGGTCTGTATTGGAATAAAACCATCATGTAGATGGTGCAGATTTATAGGATTCACATCCCTTAACTACATTAACCTCAGAGATGGTTGTGTATGAATCCTCTGACGATTCTTATTTGACCCATGGAAAATACGTTTTAGCTTTAGGTGATGTTGACAAGTGAAACACAAAACTATAGAGCTCATCCACTTTGTACTTTTATTCATTTTGTCAAATTTTTGTGATTTAATAGGAAAAGGTTCCATTTTTAATCCATAGAAACTCTGGATGAGCTGTAGAGATCCACAGCTTAGATGGGAAAAGAGTGACAAGTGGAAAACGACATGAGCAGTCCTATTTAAAGTTTTCCAGAAGTCACAAAGAGGATACAATTAACATGTGGAAGACGATACTTGGCTCAGTTTAGACCAAAACAGCTGTTTGTGTCTTATATCCAGATGTGTAGTGAAAAGTATCACATCATCTAACCCTCTATGTGCCATCCCAACTGTGATGCATCATGGCAGCAGCACCGTGCTGTGAAGGTAATTTTCTTAAGCAGGAACAGGGAAGCTGGCCAGAGCTGATGGGAAGAAGGATAAAACTAAATACAAGGTCGTCCTGATCCAAAATCTGCTAGAGGTTGGGGAGGATTGGGGCTTTCAGTAGCTCTGTAATGGTTTACATCAGATGTTTTACAATTAAATCTAATTAAAGTTGAGCTAATTTGCAAAGCTGGTAGAGATATTCCCCAAAACACTTGCAGCTGTCACTGTAGTGAACAGTGGATGATTTCAAAGTTACACTCAGGGGCCCTAAATAAAAATGTCTGCCACATTTTCCATCTTCTCATTTCCTCTCCTCAATTTGTGTTATTTACTTAAAACTCAGCAGGAAAAATTGAAGTTTGTGGTTGTAATTTGAAAAACTTTTACAAGAAACTGCATTTCTAATTTTATTTTCATAGTTTGCATTTTTTTTTTTACTTTTACTTTTTACATGACTATGTTTTCTGTCTGTTTCCTATTCATCTTGTGATAAACTCACTAGTTTTTCTCTTGGTCATAATGATCTTAGGTCTTGTTTTTCTTTGCATATATTTTAGGGAATGGCTAGTTTATGTACAGACATTGATAAAGAGGTTTCAACGTGGGAGGGGGCTGTTACTCTGGCCAGGCTATGATTATGGTGCCTGATGGATGGTCGTTTCTCAGGATACCCCTCCCCTAAATCTCCCTTGTCCATACCCCTTTCCTCTCCCTGCCTGTAGGTGATGAACAAGCTCATTACTATGGTGGACTGATAAAAGGAGGCCATTATCTTTCCACGGCGCACTTTGAACTCTGGCAGAGGAATCTACTCCTTCTTGTCTCCTGGTTCAACTCACATAATGCAGCACTTCCATGGTGTGGACGGTGGCTCAGCGCCACGGTGTTCGTCCCATCTCACACTGGAGGCCCCCAGTGTGACACACGCCACGCTAAATAGTGACATTTGTCCCCTTTCATGTTGAACTGTAATGCTTTGGTCATCACAGATGACAGCTTGTGGTGTTGTAAGAGATTTTTATAGTCAATTAACAGATAATTTTGAAGTTCGTAGGGAGAAACTGTCATAAATTTAAAAAAATGTGATCTTTCCGTTGGATAATCCAGAAGCAGCTGGGAGGGGGAAGCCTTAAAGGGACAAGAGCCATAACAAAGTTTAAAATGTGAATGTTATAAAAAAATTATACAATGGGAAATAATTGTGTTAGTCTGTCAGAGCAATATGAGCTTCTGGTGTTTAGTGTACTGTTATTTGCAGTTTAAAAAAAAAAAAAAAAGTATAAGTTTGCTTTTATAAAATACTTGTATTTCGAGAAATGTCAGTACATATCGGTTTGGAGGGTTTGACTGGTTTCATTTTATATGCCAGTTTTTTGCAGATCTAATTGTTTATGTGTCCCTTCTTTGCATATTAGTTGAAACATTTTTGAAGCTTTCAGGATAAACTGCAGAAATGATCCCCCCCTCCCACACATTAGAACTCAGTTAAAAAATAAAAGATTTATCACCTCCTTGACAGCCAAAGATGAATGAACACATTTACACAGGACAAGAAATCAAATACACAGGGGCAAAAAAATCTTATTTGACAAAAGAAAAAGATATAATGCCAGTATATACCTGAGGCAAATGTCTGGCTAAACAGATATGACTTTAAAAGTATTTTTAAAAGATTTGAATGATTCAACCAAACGTAACTGTGGGGGCAGGTTGTTCCGTCGCCTCTGGGCATCGACCTGAAATGCTTCATTCTTTACTTCTCAGTCTTGACTGATGAATTTAGATCTTCAGAACAAAGAGAACCAGAAACTCAATGTGCTGGTTCTGTTTCTGGTACATTTTAAATTTGCACGTTTATGAAGTTGATACCAGCAGTGATGTTGATTAAATAAATAAATGATCACATCATATTTTCTCGCCTGCTTGAAGGCAAGTAATAAAATTACATTTCATTTGTACTTTAGAACAGCAAGCTGGAAAGATTTATAGAAACAAGTCCCTTAAAAATACAAATTAACAATACCAATAAGTTGTTTATTAAAGGCTGGGCCTCATTTTGTACCGATTCTTCAACATTCATAAAGTTTCTTTCTCAAATGTGGCTGCTTTATTAGCTACAAGCAAACCCCTATGCTCAATTGTTAGCAGAAAACGTATTACATTAACTGTCGATTCAAATCAATTTAGCACAGAAGCACAAAAGTTCACAAAGCTAGAATGGTGTTTTGAAACAAAGCAGCTGTAGAGACAGACAAAGCATGATAGTCAAAGTTTGGGAGTAAATGTGGCGTTAGCTTGTGTTCCTTCTGGGACAGACTCAAGGAGGTGACAGATAGCAAACAGATGAGCAGCAGCATTTTCAGGAATCCTCCTAACTCTGAAGAGTCCTGTCGCTTAAAGGAGAAAACCATGAGAACCATCCAGGGCATTCATTCATTCATTCATTAACTGGTGACGCTGGTGGGTTATCAGTCAAAACCTTACAAGTTTTACAATTTAACAAGAACATCTAGTAACCCGGACAGGTTACCAGTCCATAAGTAAGTTATCCATTACTGGCTATTTTTAAAGTTATGGTTATAATACTCCCTCTAGTGGTACACGGAATACATTTAAGTGTTAAAGGTTAAATTGTAAAAATAACAAGCTTAAAGCCTCTTTGCATGTTTGTTCCTTTCCTTTATGAGGATTCTCAGCATACTCCACATTCCACTTCCACCCACAGTCCTGACAAATCCATACTGGGTCAAACCGTCAGGAAATCATGCTTTGCTAATGAGGAAAGTGCTTGAACAATAATGATGTGGATAGCTTGAAGAGTTGGTGCAGTAGAGAGTTAACAGTTATACATGCTGAGTATAAATGTGTCATTTCACTTGTTGTGATTCCCGTCTATGTGCATCATGTTCTCAGGCAGCAATCTGACCTCAATGACAGTCCTCCAGACCAACATCATTCATTTCTGTTGACTGTCAACCAACAACAGAGGCCATCTGCGTCATGTTTGACTACAAACAACATGAATCACAAGTGGTCAAAGAGATCTTCCTACATCAGCTTTAGTTTTTCTTCTTTAAAAATAATCCAAAAACTTTACAGTTTAATATCAATATTTTGTAACTGAATGTTGGTTTTTTATGAATGCTGACTGAATGAATGAACTGGAAGTTAAAAAATAAAAGAGCTTTCAGAATGGAGGACAAATTGAAAATAGAAGTTTTCTTTTAAACAGTTTATGCAATATTTTGGAAACAGTAGATCCTTGAGGCAGTTATTTGGACTCTGGCGACAGGAAGCTGTTGTGTCCTTAACCCTTTGGCATACCTCGACATTCTTCTATAACTACAAGTTTTCTAATTTCTTTTTTTTTCTGATTTGATGCAAAATGTTACAACATTTGGCCAGGTTGTGTTTTGGATGTTT
The DNA here is from genome assembly GCF_001443285.1 of Poecilia latipinna. Taxonomy (NCBI): domain Eukaryota; kingdom Metazoa; phylum Chordata; class Actinopteri; order Cyprinodontiformes; family Poeciliidae; genus Poecilia; species Poecilia latipinna. Next base: position 548,306 of record NW_015113413.1, on the reverse strand, counting down.
TTCTGTAATATTTTCATAAGCCTTTCAAGCTAAATCATGATATTTGTGTCTTTTGCATTTGCTGAGCTGTTGACTTCCCTTTCCTTTCTCTTTGTTTCGTTTATTGGTTACAGTTTAATTTCTTGGTGTTGAAATCCCTTCAAACTATCATGTTTCATTGTCTTCCACTAGATGTACGTTTAAATTTTATAAACTGCTTTTGAAACTCCAAGTATTTAGATGACACTTGTCAAAATGTCCCAATTAGCCTATATCAGAAATACAGCGTCACTTTAGTCACTTTTAAATCAGGAAGAATAGTTGTTGTAACTGTGAAGACAATATCACTCAGAAATCCATCACTGTTTGGTATGTGTGGTGAGGACTGAGTTCATAATGGCACTCTAACATTATGAAACAGTTTCTTTTTCGTTCCAGTAAAAGGTAGAACGTGGCTGAATGTAGTCAAATTGAAAGCACCTTCGATGTGCGAGTCTCCATCAAGGTCGGAACAACTTTTCTCTCCTTGCTCTCAAGAAGAATCCCCCAACAGAAACCACTTCTCAACCAAGCACACACACTTTTACACACTCACACCTCTTTCCCTAAAGGTTTGCAAACCCCTGTTTGAATTCACCTATCACCATGACAACTACTCTCTCTTTACTGGCTGTGCCCGTGGGAGGTTTTCGCCCAGCCTTTTCTAATTTCACACTGTGTGGATATCTCCATTCAGTAATTACAATCCCATCCATTCTCATTTTTCCTGTCCAGACAATGTGCCCTGGATATACACAGAGAAAAATAGTATCTTTTGCCTCTGTACACACACAAAGTACAAACTCTCCGTGAGGACCCCGGCGAACGCCCCTGTGGTCATGAGCACACAGAGGGACACAGGGAACATACTTGTGAGTGTGCAAGAGAGAGATAGGGCTGCAGAGAGACGGATGTGAACTGTCACAATTCCTAATTTGCCAACGTTCACAATCACATACAAGGGCATCATTCTCCAAATCCAATTACAAGCCAACCTGCAGTTTTTAAAAGTTAAGCCCATTGCTAAAAACTTTATAATTGCAAAATAACAGAACTCTCACATCAATATGATTTCTCCTGCAAAGAGGCAACAGTTCAACAGAAACGAAAATTGGTTCAAACATATATTGTTAAGGATGGATGAGACGCAGCATGGACTTTTGACAAAGTTGTCTCACATTTAATAATGTCTTTTCCACTCTATTTGTTCCACCATGTCTTCACTTTAACCTTCATATTTATTAAATTAGTTCTAAAGGTAAAAAGGTCAGAAAAAAGACACAATGTGAGAGAATTACATGAGTGAAAATTAAACAATGAGTTTGACTTTCTCCCCATGCAGTTTTTATAGGAGAAGAAAGAGAATGAGAAACATTTATTAAGTTATGAATAATAACTTGCTAACGCAAACGGCTTGATGACTTCACTTCTCATTTGTTTTGGAATTCCTCAGATCAGATAAAGACGCTCTGCTGTTTGTTTTTATTTAGTCTACTTCATGTTTTGGACAGATTCTATTTAAGGGACTTCTTGATTCTAGAGGTCAGACAGTTGGTAGTCTTTGGTGTTGCTGGTGAAATTGAATGGAAAAAAAAAATAAGTTAGAAAAAAATGGAGTTGTGGTATCTCGCAGCATCAGCAGGTCAGGCAGGAATGCATCACAACCAGGAAACGTTCCAGCTGAGCACCACCGAAGAAGACGGTACAGTTTGGCACGATGTTTTATGGTCTGGTCTGTTCAGGAGACTTTCCACCACCGGCTGGACTCTTCCAGGTTAAACTCAAACATCTAACATTGTGACAACAAACGTGATGCACTAGCATGTCTTGTTGTAAGCAGTGACACCAGAAGCTCTACCCGAGCTACAACTGAAGGCGACCCATTGCTGGTGCTGTACGGGTTGGTTGTATGGGACGCTTTCACAATAAAAGCAGATGAAATACATCACCGATTTGTGCTGCTGAGTGGAAACGAGGAGTAACAGTCCTGCTTAAGAACAGGCAGACAACAACCTTGATCTGTTTAACTTGAACACCTCAGTTACAAATAAAGAAACAATTTGCTACAAAAGCAAACTGACGCTTCAGTCCTGGTCCACCCTTATCTTTAACCTGACTGAGGCGGATGATTACTGAATTCCCTCCAAGTGAAATAAACAGTCGATTATTATGTGAGAGAGAGAGACGCGTTCCAGCACCATAAGTAGAACCATTTGAGATAAAAAAAAATAAATAACTTTCATGGTGCTTCGCAACAAATCTACAACCAAAAGCTAAGAAACAATTACAGACTGTTAAAATAACTACAAACGGTCAGTCTAAGAATATGATTCTGGCCGTAAGTCCACAGAGCACAAATGAAGAAGCAAAGACTTCCAGAGCTGGAAATTTAATTTATGATAATAAGCCCCAATAAAATCAGCCAGGATGATAAACATAGATTTGACCATGAAGTTTTTTGACCAACGAATGGGCTTCATTATGCACACAGTAATGACATCATAGGTTTGACGTGACACCAGGATGTCATAATCAGCAAAAACAAACATTTTAGAGAACAGATGAAAGTGGAAGAGTCATCTGAAGCTGAAGTTCATGTTTGCATCAGTTGCAAACAATGGAACAGACGGGCCTCTATTTTTGGTTTCTCTGGGATTAGAAGGTTGCACAATCATTATTTTCCATGAGTGAGTACAGACAAAACATACCTAATGCTCTCCTCTGAAGCATTTAGTTTATTTTTTACTTTTTAAACTGTTTTCACCTGAACATTTATATAAAGTAGAAACATTTAAGTGCTGGCATACAAGCACTCTTCACAAAAGAGGCATTTTCTTCATTCTAAATGACAAAAGGGGGAAGGATATGACCTCACCACATCAGCTTGTTTTCCCAAGATCCCCTCATTTCTTGTTTACAGCCTGACCCTGCCGTTCACAGGAATCCCATAGGACTCACGTTGCAAAAAAACCACTTTGCTACATATAAACACTGACCCAGCTTAACTTGTGTTTACCCCAAAACTTGTTTAGGTCACTGTTGTGTCTGTCTCCTTCTCACTGAAACAGATGTCCATCCTGAATGACAAGCATGGATGAAGTTTAGGAAGAACTGCTGACTGGAGGTCATTTGCAAATAAAGTTTAGAGAAGTTGGGAATGATCTCATTTCATTCTCTCCCTTTAAGCTGAGGAGACAATAATTACATCACATGTCATCTGCTAAGAAAACTGTTTTAATTTTACTGTCTGAAGACGTAATTAAATGGAAATAACTGAAGTAGATTTTGTGCTTACACAACATACTGACGAGGAAGAATCTCTAGTTTACTCTGCCTGCCTTAAACTGTTGTTTGTTCCAATTGGAAAATGTTGCTGATTGCAGATTTCTTTACACTGTACACTTATATTTGAGTAAAATTGTTCCAAATAATTGATTACATTTTGGCGTTTTGAATCCAGTGTCTAGAAATAAAAAAACACTTTTAGTTTTCCACCATACTTTTGCTTTCTCAGGTTATTGTTATGTTGACCTAGAGGGCTGGTAACAAGTCCTTCATTTGATTAATGCGTCTTGGAGAAAGAATGCAACTAAAAGCAGCAGCATGTGTCTCAAAGGACTGGACTTCAGCAACTTTCTTTTGGTGTTTATTCCCTTTTAGACAATTGTTGCAAAATTGCAACCAAAAATAACCCGTTTGTCTATTAAACAAAATGTTTCCATTTATCAATCCAGTATCCTCTAATAGAGTGTTACCCCCCTTTGGCCATACTGGGTCATTACTAGAGGAAAAGGGCTTTAGTTATCTGACCAGAGTTCATGGAGGAGCCATCACTCCTTGGTATTAGTTAGTTCAGCAGATTTGATTATATTTATTAATCTTTTCTTTTGAGGGTTTTGGGATCCTGTGATATAAAACAACAGCTGTGTGCTCTTTTTATTTGCAAGGCCACGTTGCAGATTAGCTGGTAAGCAGCATGCAGTGAGGTGCAAATTTAAATTGAATCAAGTTTCAGTTCCAAAGCAGCAACTGCATAAATGGATTAAACCAACTCATTTGGATCCTTGAAAACCTGCTTTTCTTCTGGGCTGGATTTTTGCTGCCAGATTCTTCAACAGAAACTAATCAACAGATTGTTTCACAGATCCTCCCAGACTGTATCAATAAATAAATAAAGTTGTTTATTATAAAGAAACTGTCTGACATCTGACACATGGAGCCGGGCAGAAAGCAGAGCTTGAAAGATCCTTAATCATCCATCACAAAAGCAGCGGTGTGGCTCGTGTGACTACAGGGACAGCTTCTGCTGCACTCCTTTGTTCATGTGTCATATGGAAAATTAATCACAAACTTACAGTCTGCTGTTATTTCCCTGGTTTCCAACAGGAAAGATGCTCTTATTCTGTTTTCAGCTTCATCAGGTAGTGCCTTGTAACTACAATTTGTTTTGTTCTCTGTGGAATGGAGACTTAGTATTCTTAGCAGGTCAAAGGTTGTGACACAATTGTTTGGCCCAACAAATTATTAACCGTCACTTGCTCCCAGCATAATAGATATGCATGACTGACTGACACGTACAGAGGAAAAAAGTTAATGGAGCATGAATTACTGCCATGTTTTCTTGCTTCCCTCCCATGATGCTCTAAATACTTGACCTCTTCCATTCATAACTCCACACCAAAGCAGAGTACACATCATGTCATTTTTATGCCTTTTGAGCGCCTCTGAATGAACCTCCAGAGGTTTCGCAACAGCAGCTGCAAGGTGCAGAGGCAACGCTCTGGTGGAACTACGAACAGACTTTTTTCACCATTCGGTTCTCTGCTTTACGTTATTAGGAACGAGGTTTTGAAAAGGAATAATAAAACAACGGTTAGCTAATTGGAGAGTGGAATGAAGTGTGGAGGAATAAAAATAAAACTACAAAGTGACTCTAAAAGGAAAGAAAAACACACAGAGTAAGAACACACACGTAGACATCATAGAGTTTTAAGGGCATAGCAGAAGAATCCCTTAGTGAATACTTTTATGCTTTCAATGTTAAATTTTTTAGTTTTATTTCTGCTCAACACAGATGCTGTATTCGCTATTGAAAAGTAGAATCCTCTGAAAAAAAGTTAACATGGAGTTAAAGCTCTGGCTGAAGCCATCAGTGCTGCTAGTTTAGGTTAATTTGAGTTTTCCAAATTGAAATTAGAACTTGGATTCAGGTCATATCCACATGTTCACTTTGATAACAGTGAAAACATAATATTCATCCAGTTTTTACTGGAAATAAATGAAAGTTTCATGAAAACTGTTCAGAGAGTGAGTGAAAAGTCAAGTTGGGGGAAAAAGCAGCATCGAGCATCAACGACCAGAAATGCTTTCCAGCATTTTGGATAAAATGTTTCTGTGGGTTTATGAAAAACTAAATAAAAAAACTTTTTTTAAAGAATATTGAATGAACAGTCTGATATAAAAAAAGTGAATTTTCTCATTGTTTTTTTGTTGGAATTCTCAACAAATATTAATGCAAGGTTTTCTGCTCCTTCCACTTTATTTTACACTTGTGTTTTAGATATATTTGCAAATATATAGACAAAAAGAATCACTCAACAGATGCACTGAAAGAAAAGCATGGCCATGTTTTTTTTTTTTTTTTTTTTTTTGCAGTCCGTGCGACACAATCACATGGCAGGGGGCCACATACGCTCTCTGCTGGTCTGCTAATAATACGCTATCATCAGGCTGAACCACAAATGCAGCGCTCATGGCCATAATCTTGTTGTCAGCTGTCTCACACTGCGGATGACGTGCAGACACTCAAAGCCATTCGGCATGTAGGGCTGAGATCCCAGAGCTGTGGGATAATTGGATTTTGAAATGTGGTGCCTGGGCGCTCATCTGTGAGCGCATGCACATAAGCATCGGTATCCCTGCACATCTGAGTGTTTTCATATGAGTGCATGTGTATGTGTGCTCACGTCTGACAACATAAAACATCACTGTCAGGTGCTAACTTTGTAAATTGCATCTACTCAGAAGCACAGAAAAACCGCCTTGATCTTAAACAGCCTAGGTTTGGAGTTTACTTAATTGGTTTCAAAAGGATTTCATCATCTTGGACTTTGTGATTTCCTGGCCTCATACACTGGCAGAGAAACAACAAACCCCTCACTTGAACTGACTTTGGTTAAATCTAATTTCTCATCCACTGAAAGGCTTTTCATACAACCTGTTCAATTCATGTTGTCTAACATTATTTCTCAACAATTTACAACCAAAAGTAAACACTTGGATAAAAAAAAAAAAAAAAAAAAATGTTTCCAGAACTGCCAGAACAGAATAATGAGGAAAGCCCTTTTCTGTTGTTTTAAAGACTTGTGCCTTATTTTATTATGTAGTGGCATCTAATTTAGGGCTTTAGTCCAAGCTCTTCTGCTCTTTGATTTGAGAACTTGGCTTCTCTCATTGCAGTGATCCTACAGAGATTATTATAATTGAGGTTTGGATGCTCCTAAAAGAAATAAAAATAACATACTGGAGATATATAAAAAAAATCAATATACCAATAATACTGATTTATGTACATTAAAAATATTAAAATACTCTTTTGCCAGGAGCATCTGGTCTTCTCCTTCACACACATATTGAGTTATATCTTAATTTTATCCACAGTTTACAGTGGAACCTCCTGTATAAATACTGAATACATCCTTTAAAAATCCTCAGAATTTCCTTTTCTAATTCCTAATAACAACAATTATGATTTAATATGCATTAATAACCAAAGTGAAAACCATCACCACTGCAGAAGCTAACACATTCCTTATCCTTACTCCTTACCACAGCCTCCAGGTATGCTGAAGCATCACACTCAGACAATGGAAACCCATTCTATGAAGCTCTTGAGCTCATCTGAAGGAGTCAGTGAGTTTGAAGGTTTATCTGAAGGTTTATCTGTCTATGTGCCTCAGCATCCTCACACAGTTTGCATGTTTGCAAGATTCGTTTTCCTAAATGTAGAAAATCACATTGACATTTGTGGGGAAAATGTTGTTTGATTACATTTTATTTACAGACAAGTCTTAAGAAAGATCCAACAAAAATAAAATCAGACTTTTACAAATCCATAATTCTTCTACTGTTTATACTTAATTCATTGAGCTTTTCAGTTTAACCATTCAATTGAAAGAGAGTTATTATAGAAATAAAGCACTGAGTTTTTTTATTACCTCAATCTCTGTGACATCCACAAAGTGAAATCTGTTTCTGCAGAGCAACTCCAGCTATGCAGAGGTATGAAAACAGCATTCCTCTTTGAAATGACAGATTCCTTCCTTTATTAGTTTAGATGCAGCCATCTACTTTTTCGCCCCTAAAAGCATGAAATCGCCTAAATTGAAAGCAGTTGCCGTACCAATAGCAATGGGTGTTTTCACTTTCCCATTTCCCCTGTGCATGTGCTCGCTCTTGCATGCATCAGAGTTCATAAACCCTAAAATGAAAGGTATGAGATAGCTGGATGGAAGCTTGCCAGTGTGTGAGATAGAAGTGGACGCTCCGCTGCCTCTCGGAAAGACAAGGGAGCCGACGTCTTGTCTGTATTCACCCAAACAGCGTTACCTGCTCTCTCCAGAATTCATTGTCCCTGTTGACTCCAAACAGTAGAGTGTAAGCCTACAGGAAGAGCGCCGGTGACAGCTTTTCAGCCCGTCAATGCTCACACTGCTGAGAAATGTCTTTTTCTCCTGAATGAGAAATTGACACTGAAAAAGTTATACATTTCCCATGAAAGTTTAAAATTCCATATCTCAGCTCAGAAAATAAAATCATATTCCTACTAACTTTGGAAGACATTGTTGGAAGGGACAGAGATGCGCATGAGCATTAAACTATTTTTTCAGTCTATCATTCTTCATTTAAACAAAGAAAAGCAGCAGCATTTTAAAAAAATACTCAGCATGTGGTGGAAAATTTAAAGAGATGCAGAGAAATCAAATCGTAGAGCTCTTCACTGATCTGAACTGAAACACAAACTGAAGTATAATAACAAAAGCCAGGAAAAGAGAAAAAAAAAAACATATAAATTAACACCAAAACTATTTCTTTTTATAAATGAATGTGTGGTCAAGCTCACCTGGTCCACAGAAATACATAAATATGTGTTTTTAAATATTTTCTCCATATCAACCACACAGACAAGCATATCTTAACTGCAACTTTATTGAGGTTTATTTATTGCCTTAATTGCAGCAGTGGGTGTAACAACCCACCCAGCCAGCCATGCCGGCTGCGTCCTGGAAACCGAGAAGCTCCTTTAACGGTAATTTGTTTGTAAATAAACTCTGTGCTCTTTTTCATTCTGAGTCATGGGTGTATTCTGCATGTGGGTTAGAACATTTCCTGGCATCGTGACATTTCCTTCATTCACTCCTGCAGCACTGACAAAATTACAAAATGACTTATTAGGGTCTAAATATTTACATTCCAAAAATGTGTCACTGAAACAGCAGCATGGGCACTTTGAGACCCACCATGCATGACACTGAAGCAAACATCTAATTATCACTCCAGAAATTCTGGTTTATTTCTTTGAAACAAAGGCTGTCTTTTTGTCCTTTTGTTGCAAATGGTGGTTCAAGCAAAGGGGCCACAAGTGTCTCTTATTAAAGCAGTGAGAGCATCAAAGCAGATGCAAACTGATTCCCTTCTAGAGGCATCTATATGGCTAAACTAAAGCAAAACAAGGCATATGCATGCATCACATCAAAAGTGGAGCTGATGAGGTAAAAGTGTTTGGTTCCATTTGTGTGTTTGCTGGTAGGACTCTTGTGGTGCCATCAAAGGGCAAATTCATTCCCCAGCCTAGTTTTACTGCACAGCCTGTGTGAAGAACAAAACCAAGGGATGCTTAAAAAAATCACCTTTACAGTGTTTCTGTCTTTGACTGCATTGTCCCTTGTGAAAAATATTTTTAAAGTAATATCTGTAAATCAAGGAAACACCTAATAAAGTTCAAATGTGCAACTTCCTGCCATTAAAGCGGCAGTGTCGTGTTCTATACATTTTCCTGTTTAGGAATTTGAAGAAGCTAAACGTTTTATATTTTTGGACACTTCTGTTCAGAATCTTTTTGACTGAGGGATTGCTTTTTGGGGCATTTATTCCCTCTGGTTTTGAATGAGATGCAGCTGGAAGGAGTTTTGCTCTTGCTTTTTTTACTTTCAGACGTAACTGTGGCAACAGGACCAGCTTATAAACATCTCAAAAGCTCAAATTATACCCGAGTGAAAAAGAAGGCTTAAAGAATGGAGAGCAGGTTGTAAGAGCAGAGAGAGGAGGAAGTTTAAACAACGTCTTCCATTGATCATAATGGACAAGTTCTTTATCCCCTACTCCAACGTCTCTGCCCACTTTTCTAACTATACAAGCAGGCAGAGATTTAAAGACCAGAAACAAAAGCAAATGAGGCGGATTAGCAATGCCTGCTAAAAACTGATGGTGTCATCACTATGAGCTAGCACAATGCTGAGATGTTAGCATGTGACGACAGTCATGAGAGTGTCATGCAGTTTTCAGTTTTCAGCCAGAGACTTCTTGAATGAATGAATTTACTTGTGTCCCAAATAAATTTCAGTAAATCTTGTTAGTTGATTAAGCATTGAATCTGGCATCAAACTCCAGATATTGCACACACGACTAATGCACCAGAATGAAAATGTTTGAAAATGAAGAGGATTGTGGATTTACAACAGTAAATTCCAGATCAAGCCATGCAGGAGGAAGATTTCACCTGTTTCAAGACTTGCACCAAACAAACCCAAAGAGTCTGGAAGAAGTTAGAAAAAGATGACAGCTGTCACCTAGAGGCTGAAATATTGCTGCTGGAAGCAGCCAAAATGCAGAGTTTTGTGCTTTCTGTATTTTCTTATGACCTTTCATCTTCGAAGCAAAGTGATAGCCTTAGATTTGTTTACTTCTGGTTAGAAACCCTAAGATGGCTGTTATCAGGTGTACAAAGATTCGATAACTGTGGCAAGATTATTTACTGATATTTATTGGTCAGCAGCAGGTATAAAAATTTTATTTTGAACATTTGATGGTGTTATGGTGAGTTTGAGCAACATGACACAAAACTTTGTAGGTCAGGTTATGCCTGTTCTCCTCTGGGATCACTGGTTGGAAACACAGCTCTGACCTGACTGACTACAGTTTTCATTTCTGACAGAAAAACCATATAAATGTTGCAGCTCTACAGGTACTGTACTCTAACCTCAGAGAAAATAGCAGAATATTTTTATCCTTTAGTTCCCTTTTCGCCCTCCTGGCCTGCAACATTTTAAAAGCAAAGTAATCTCTCTAACATCTGTGCTCAGGTAACATAGCCCACAAAATAGCCATAGCGGAAAGCTTTTGAAACTTATAAACTTAATTCAACATAATATTTGATGTTTACACTCAGCAACAAAACTCAACCAAGATCAACTACAGCAGTGCAAGAAAACATCATAATTAGATCAACAAAATACAGTTATACAGGGTAATTTTGAAAAGCCTTGAATGTTTCTTTGCCATGCACAAAAAAGAGAGATCATTTTCAACTCTTAGAGGTTGTAGTGATGAATTGCTACAGGATTTTATTTCATTTTATGTTATTTTTTTCAGGTGCAAGGTGTTTTTGCTTGGATAGTATGACTGCCATCAGGCTGCTGTGATACAGACATACAAACAGGAGGATTCCTGCTCCTTATCTCTTCTAATTTCACCTCCCCAACAAGACAAACACCAACAATCCCGTCATGTTGACTGTGTAAGCATGTGTTTGGGGCTGCAGCTTTGTCTGGGTGTGTGTTTGTGGTATGTTGAAGCTTGGAGAGAAAAGTGCACATTCAAAGCATGATGGAAATCCTGGAAAATGTAAAATAGTGACTTGTGGGTCCAGGTGATGGTATTTCAGTAAAAAGGTTATTGTAGCAAAATGTTGAGCTCTTCTGCGAGCTAGTTTGGACTACAAAGCAATGCAAAATGTTGTTTTTATAACATGGGAGGGACAGTTGTTTTTTCCCCTCGCCATCTATTGTCTATGCGATGCACAAACAAGTATGAGAATTTTTCTGTTTCAAAAGGAAAACAAAATTATTTAGTTGATTTAAAGTCACGTAATGCTTTAGCATAAACTGGTAAATAGAAATAAATAAGTGTGAAAGCCTGAGTAAAATGAGATTTAAAAATAGTCCAGTGACTTCAATTGTTGTTGCTCTGGTAACTAAAAGTCATTTTTATATAGAAGTGAAGTAGAGGATGCATTATTAGTGGGGAAAGGTCTCTTAGTGTTTTTGTTAGTGTTCTTGTTTTCCTTGATGTTTAAGAACAGAAGCAGAGCACTGCCATAAGTCAAAGCATTTGTGCACAAAGCAGCACAAATATTAGCTAACTGTGTAATTCATTAGGATGGGAAACAGCACAGCAAATTTATGGAGTTAATTGAACAGAAGAATAAGTTCTGTGTCTGCAGCTGACTGGTTGGGAGCAGCAATGCGCCTGAGCTGCTGCCAGACTGTTGCAAATGCCTTTATCAGTAGAAGAAGAACTGAATAGCAATGTGGCAATTAGATGGAGCTCATCTCTTCCTCAGACCAACGGCTGTTTCCAAGAGACCTGCACACAGCATGTCGCTTTGACACGAGGTTTTTCAGGAATGTGAACGCTCAAATAGGCATTCATGAAGAAGGAGATCAACTCTTTTAGTACATTCTGTCCTTCCAAGATTAATTGGAACCACATCTAGAAACACGCTACGAGTTGAATTGTCAGATCTTAACTTAGAAGAGGAAAGTGGCATTAACCTGGTTTTCTGAAAATTTGCCCTTCTTCTGATATGATTTCCTGGAGTTTGACTGGTTTTCCAGAGGCCGGCCTGGTGCCAATCAATCTGAACCCACACAGGGTAGAGCGCTCATCATCATGTGATGTCTACTCTGCCTTCAGCGGGAGAGAATCAGCTTCTACATTTAGTGGTGCCACGGAACAATTTGAACAATATATAGCTTCACAAAGCCTCCTCCTGCGGAGGAGGAGGAAATATAAGCCCAACAGGGAATTGTATGGCCTAAAGCTGGTTGTGATCTTGTTCATATGCAGCTTTAAGTTCAGATTGAAGGAATTCAGTAGCAGAGAAAGTTGCTAAGGGAGCCAAAGGGCCATGCAGAAAGTCAACAAAATGTATTCAAGGTATGGTGGGGTTGGGTTAATCGTATTGCATATGATGAGGACAGAGGAGGATATTTTTGGTGTTTTGAATGAAATCGGTCTTGACTTCATTTAAGAATTTGTGAGAATTTGGATTTTCATAAACTTGTTTTATCGTCTATTATTTGCTTGCATATAAATTTAAGGTCCAGTAGTTATTTTGGCCTTTAATTTGAGATCAGTCACATCAGAGATAGTATAGATCAAAAGCTGATTACCCTAAGTTTTAGTTGATGAAAAAACAAACAGGGGATATGTTAATTTTCTGAACAGTTTATATTCTTTATGTTAAGGCGTTTTCTAATGTTTTAATTTTTTGCTATTGGATCTTTCTATATTTTGGCAAAAAAAAAAATGATCAGAGGAGTGAAGAGCATTCATTTAAGACCCTTAATAACTCTTACTTTTAGCTCTCCAGGCTCTTTATGTGATATGGCTGAAATGCAAAGGCAGGACACATGGATCAAAAAAATCTAATATGAAAGCAAGAGTAATGAAAAAGCCTGCAACAAAAACCTGGCATGCAGAGCCAACAACACACAAACACTGTCATATAAAGGGAAATAATTGCCTAATCTCAAATGTGCATATCAAGTTTTAGACGTGTTTATTTAAACATGTAGAGACCTCACTTCTATGCTTGTCACTTAAAAAGAATGAAGCCTCTCTCAACCTCAGGTCTGCTCCCTCACTGTAAAAGCACACTGAGACGCCGTTATCTGAAATTTAAATGAGCAATTCGCTGATTAGTTAACAGAGCCAAAAGGTCTCGGTACAGTCAAGTAATGACTGAAATGCAATTTCCATTCAATCAATGTTTTTGTTCCTAATGACTGATATGAAGCTCGGCAGCAGAGCAGGACCACTGACAGAAGCTCATACACACATACATACAAATGCACATTTTGCTCCCAATGTGAGATAATTGGCAAGATACGGGCGGGAAAATGTCTCTTGCTGCTGAGCCTAATTACAGGGAGAGCATTTTCATTGCTGCCAACAACAGCAGACAAACTAAAAGGTGCACCGTGGAAAAATCTGTGGCTTCATTATAATATGACAGCAACAGAGTTCATCTGTTGCTGCTGAAGAGGTGGAACTGTGACAACCTCGACAGCCCGGGATCATGAATGGTAATTTAAAAGTTCTTTTACAGATAAAAACTTGTAAATGTGTGAGGGCGATGAGAACGGGATGAGGCTTTGGAGCGAAACCTCGCTGGAGATCAATACACCAACGCACGCTTCGATCCCAGGGAGGCGGAACGTGTGAGTTTTGATGAAGCACCGGAGGTCAAAGGTCCCTGTTGGCATTGATCAGTAACAACTGAAGACCATCAGAAAGCCTTCCTGTGCGATCAATGCTATATTTCCAAAGAGATGATTTATGGAGGACATTTTTCTTGTCAGAGCCTTGAAGAGAATTGGGAAGTCATTGTTAAAGACCAGAAACTTTTACTCATCTAACATCACAGCTCCAATTCCTTCAGTGTTTTATACTGCTTGCTTTTTAAAGGCAAACATTAAAATAATAGCTAAAAAAATCAATATGCATAGACCATTAATATGATTAACTACAGGTTACAATTCAATAAATAAAAATATAATTCATATTAATTTATGAAACCCATAAATTCCTTACAGACAGAGTGATATACTGTAAAAGCCTGTTTCTGTTAATATTCATAATTGTGTTTTACAGGTAATAAAAACTTATGTCATTTTCTCAGATTATTGAAAAATATTATTCATTTATATCTGCTGTACATGATTTGCTTTAATGCAAAAGAAAAAAAGGGTTTAGCTTTTTAACTTAATAGTTCAACTATCAAAAATACATTAATATGCATTAATATACAGAAGCTAATTCATACAGTCTTCCTTCTCATAAATGGCGCTAACATGTAAAGTAGCACGTATGAATGTGTGTCAGCTTCCCAACCTGGATTTTCTCTCAAATATTATTTCTGTGAATAACTTTTTAAATTACCTTCCACAGAAAAACTGACCAATAAGTGGGAATCCACTGTAGCAGTGATCTTATCTCATCTGCTTTGTTAGCTTTGGTGTCTTAACTTTTTGATTATGCTCCAAAGGTCCTCTGAAGAATAAAAGTAAACTAGGTTTTCTAGTAAATAAGCTCATTCCGTCATCATTAAAGCCTTTATTGATACATTTGTTCTAACTTCCCATCTAATTAATTAACAGCTGCTGCAACATGTGGAGTGAACTGCATGTCAGGTATTCATACATCTGTGTCAGCAAAATGTAGATCCTCCATCCTGCAAGTTTATGAAAAAGTTTTTTTTAAAATCCAGGAATTGTAACTAAGAGCACTTGTACAAGCAGAACTGAAGCAGCCCAGGATGAATCAGCCGATAGACCTCAGCTCTCTGACAGCTTCAAGCAGTGAGTGCAGCTGCAGAGGCAGAGTGGGCTAATGGTTTCCCCCGTAGCTACTGTAAGACAACCAGGATTAAATTTGCAGTAGAACATGTACAGAAAGATGTCGGCTTTTGTAGATACGAGTTATTTTTGGAGGAGCTCAGATTCAGCCTGCGTGGTTCTAACAGTAGATAATTTGTGCTGAGGAAACCCGACGAGGATTACCGACCCGGGTGGGTTAATAACCCATGTGGCAGACTGCTCCTTGTTCTGAGGGTAACTTAGAACCGACTTAGTGAACCGTTTGAATACATGAAATAGTTAAAGCCCATGTTTCATCTGCCTGCATGTCAGTAACATTTTGGAGTGGTCCAGACAGAACTCTGATTTGAATCTAATTGTCTATTTTGGGGTCTTTGAGGGTGTTTTCCCTACATAGATTTATATTTTCATTCATTTGTTTTCTGTGTTTGACCTTCAGTTATTCTTAGTTTCCTTTTCTCTTCTTTTTGATTAGGTCCTCCTTGTTTCTGTCTCACTTTAGATCTGTCTGCTTTAGTCAGACCATGTTTATTGTTTAGATCACATGTGTCAAACTCAAGGCCCACGGGCCCCATGTGGCCCGCCATGTCATTATATGTGGCCCGCCCCAGCATTTTATAGACCGATGATTGACTTAAAATAGGTTTTGAGCACAAATTGACTACAAACTACATCTCCCACAATGCATTCCGATTGTTACCAGCCAACATTACGGCTTCTCGCCACTAGAGAGCAGCAGAGTCACCTCAAGATGCTTACTGATTTTCCCAGCGAATAAAACTGAGACATGGACAAGCTAACATCAAAATGTCCTAGAAAAGAAAAATCGATTTACAAGTAAGACTGTGAATGAAGATGTGTGTGAGTTGGTGTCAGGGCGGCAGGTCGCGCTAGACTTTTTTTTATCCCTTATCTTGACCGACAACATTAAAAAAATTCGGTCATGTACTATTTTTATCCTACAATCATATTAACATTGGCTATTTAGTCACATTTTATGCGGTTTAGTTAATATTCACTGTGAATCCAGATCCCATCACGAATTAAGCAGATA
>NW_015113413.1:508060-524081 GCF_001443285.1 Poecilia latipinna | reverse complement strand
GGTTCAAAACCAGACAGAAATGGGGTGCAGTGAGATGACAAGAGCCTTCCTCTTTCGTGATGGTTCATTTGCCAATCGACTTCAATGTCGGCTTCTTTGAAATCGAAGCTCATTATAAGCCTCTACAGAACTGAATGAGGGAAGTCAACCTTTTGTCTGGGGTGTTTTAGCAGGGATGCACTCCTGATTTGTACCGTCAATGTGGCCCGTTGAGGGGGGCCAATATGCTGAAGTGGCCCTCGGTGAAATTGAGTTTGACACCCCTGGTTTAGATCTTGTGTTTCTTAGATTTATGTTCTGCCTGTTCTCCAGTTTGTTTGCTCGTCCTTACCACCTCTCTCTCTCTCTCTCTCTCAGCCTGCCTTCTGCTCGCTCATCACAGCTGCACCTTGTTTGTAATTAGTCCCAGTCCATTGTTCAAGTAATCAGGCTCCCAGTATTTAACCTGCTGTTTTCCACTCACTCCTCTCTGGTTTCTCCCATTACTTGTTCCTGTGGCTTTTATTCCCTGACTTGCTGTGTTTCCTTGCATTTTTTTTTTTGCACGTTTGTGTTTAATTCTTTATCAAAACCTTCATCGTCTATCAGCTGCCTCTGCACCTTGGGTCCAACCAGAACCACAAACCATTAAATCATTTGCACAGTTAAATAAAAAAATACCAGTAGAAACTGATGAAAAGTGATGAGCAACTTTAAGAATTTCCACAATGACACCCAGGATTTTTCTTTTGATTAAGAAAAGTATAAAGCAAAAAATAATGTTCTTTCTACATTTTTTCACATTTTAGTATCACTTGTGAGAAGCTTCTTGGTTAAATGAGGGCAACAGAGCAGACAAAAAAAAAATATCTGCACACAAGACACGGATGCTTGAATTATTTCACTTGAGTCAAAGATTGAACCTGAACCCAAAAGGATCAGTCCATTTTATTCTGAGCAGCAGAGAAAGAAGACCTTACATGTATTTTCCTGGATTTTGGCATGCTTCTGCTGATGTTTAGGTTTAAATCCCATCAAACAGTGACAGACTGACATGAAGTCAGTGCAGGCCTTTCTTCAGGGCTCCAACAGGGGAGCACCCTGCCTGGTTATCTCTTGTTACTGGTATGGAAACTGCTGCCCTCGCTCTCCCAGTTCAACCATCAGGCAGTGCATTAGTAGATGTGAGTTTTCTCTATCCGGGACAGATATTCTCAGCAGACATCTTTAATTACAGCAGCATGGAAAGACTGGGAAAAATTAATGGCAGCTCAGTTCCATTATGTCTCTAAGTAAACCATGACAGATAACCAGAACACACAATAGCCCCTCTTAACACAAAGCAGCCGTCATTAAAGTACCTTTGCTCATTCTTAATGAGAAGAATCAAAATATGTTTTTCATAGAAGTATGTTTATACAAAGGGCTCAGTGTCAATAAGGTCTGTGTTATTAATCAGCTGGACTGCAGATTTGTTCATGCTGCTGGTTTCTGACAGTCAGTGAAACCCACAACTGCATGCTAATGTACTCTTCAGAGCAGAAGCGCCGTGCTCTGAGCTAAATGTGGGGGTCGGAGATGAACCCTGTATTCCACAGTGGGGCTTTATGTAGTGAAATGCAAAAGAGGCGTAGTTCTTAAAATAACAAGTAGATAATGTCAATGTCTTATGTGAAACAACGCAGCATTATTAGCTGTGATGATGGATTTTCTTGATAAACCAGAAAAAAAAACCCTGTCTGTTATTGAGATCGAGACCCAAAGGAAAGGAAACCATGACAGGGTGGGGTCCAGAGAGGAGTGTGTGGCTTGTGTGCATCACAGCATTCTGTGGTCAAACTTCAACAAATTTCAACTTTGACCGTGGCGCTATATAAAACTTGCTAAGCTACACACTGTCCATTGATTTTGTTCTTCTCTACACAAAACATGTCTTGAATAACACGTAGAATAGGACAAAGTATTTCTACAAAGCCTTGATAGAAACAGTTTGACCTTCTTATTATTTCTGTTTCTATTTCTGTAATGCAAATATGTCAGACTGTTTTGTGTGTGTGTTTTTTTAAGTCTTTGGATTATTTTACCTTCTTATTCCATTCCTAAGATTTTCTTGAGTCTTACAGTTTCATCTGCCCACACCTGCCATTCATTGGTAAACAGCACAGCTGTCATTCATTCATTCATTCATTCATTCATTCATTCATTCATTCATTCATTCATTCATTCATTCAGACTCGGAAGCAATATTTCTGCTTCCCAGTTAGACCAAGTCACCATAACATTCTGTAGTTTACATCATGCGCTCTGCTTTCCAGCTAACTGCTAACTTATCTAAAATTTGACTCGACTTGCTCCAGTTTTTGTCTTTGTTGTTGTAGCTTTCCAACCGTCCATTAGGAGTTTCTGGCCTTGTACTCTGCCTTCCTCCTGCTGTAGTTTTCTCCTCTAACTGCACTGATCTCACGAAAAGCTGGGATGTTCAAATAAAAAGAGATTATTTTTTTATAACACATTGTTTACTGCAATGTAACAATTTGCAAGCAAAACAAAATTAGAATTTTGGAGTGGGAGCATGATTTTTATTGCTTTGCATTGCCATTTTTTTATGATAATGGTTTGTAAATATTATAGCGCTTGTAATATTTGGTGATTCGGAGTAAAACATGTTTTCTTGCTCATTTATCTAAGATTTGAGCAGCTAAACATATTTCAGACATCTGTTTTTAAACAAAAGCCTCCACAGCTTGCATGTGATGTTTGGCGTTAATGTGGAAAGCACAGATGTGCACATAACTGATGGTGGGTACTCTAATGCTCCCATATTTCCAAATATGCCTAAATAAACTTTGACTTGATGTAAGAGATGTTTGGATGTTTTTCATTATTCTTAAATAAAATATGATGCTTCTACATTGAATTTTGGACCTGTCGTATTTTATCTCCACTTGTTAGACTTGGAATAGATTTAGGTCTAGAAGTTGACAACTTTGGAATACTTTTAAATATCGTAACTAGTAAAGTAATTGCTTACTGGCGCCATGTCTGCCCTTCTGCTCCTTTCACCTCATCCTGTGGTCATATGACTTTCTTTGCAGCATTTAACAGCACATTTCCCTCTTAAATCAGGCAAGCAGTGCCTGTCCTTGATGGCAACAGCAGATGTACTAGCGGACAGAAAAGTCGATACTGTGAAGGAAAACAAAGCAAACAGAAAAACCAGGGAAACGGGGAAGGAATCAGGGTTGAGAAATTAGAACACAGCAACATACATTATTCACTTTTCCACCGACTTCCAAACAAACACGAAGCACTGGCTTCAGGTTCAGCAGCTGGCTATTTTTTTTTTTAGCAGAATACAGCATAACAGTGAGCAATGATAAAAGTGCATTAGCGAGACGAATCTGTCCTCAAAATGAAGATTAATTAGAGAAAGAAATGCTGTAGGAGACGAACAAGCTCTTGATGGAGCTGCTTTTTGCTTTTTCTTCCTCAGCCTACTTAAAATGCAATGTCAAACTGCACTGCAATGGCCTATAATTACAACATCAGTCATTATTGATCATTGTCACTTTAATAAACAGCTCTCAACATTTGGAAGAATTTGTCGAAGATAAAACACAAGGCAACAATGCCGGCCTCTTTGCATTTATCTGGAGGACATGCACTGAATGGGACCAGCCAGAGCGGAGAGGTTTTCCAAAGAGCTGCAGAATCAACATTTAAATTGTGCGTTTTTTTTTTTAAAGAAATGAGAGAGCGTCATGTTGGCTCAGCCTCAAGAAAGGGCTTCAAGGATGCTCTGCTTTTGTTTGCACTGCTCTGTGGACATGTTCATGTAAAATAGTCTGAGGGAAATGTCAGTGTCATTTCATTGTGTATCAAGGCAAAACACTGAAGGATATGAATTTGAGTCTGAGCGAGGGAAAAGCTGTGTGAATGTGAGCTTTTGTATGAATATCCACTCAGGTTTTCAAATGCACACAGAAGTTATGTTTTTTTCAGTCCACAAAATTTGTTTTTACACTCTGAATTTGTCACAAATGGAAAAAGCAGGGAAGGAAAGCCATCAGCACATGATAGTTACTGCATATTCTACAGAAATATGGCTATGACTTGTATAGTTTATTCAGTATTGGGCAATATTTCAGCTGTGTGGCAACGTTCCTTTATTTGTTCCACTTCTACAAGGCAAAGAGCTGAAATGTGTTTTCTGTGTAATTTTGCTGAACTTTGTAAAACATGAGAGAAAGGCAGAGTGCTGGGAAACATGTCACTGTACCTTTAAGGGCATATTTACATCAACTTCTTTTAAAAGTTATTGGCCTTTATTCATGTTTTCTTATCCCATAGTATAATCTGTTAACCTTCAAATTATTCCAGTTTAATTTTAAACCAACACTAGGTAACTCTTTCTTCTCAAGTAGAATATGATAAATCACAAACTGACATCTGAAAAGTGAAGTGCACATTTGTATTTACCCCCCTTTACTCTGTCACTCATAAATTAAGTCCAGTGAAAGCAACTGGCTTTAAAATTTACTACTAGGTAAACACAGATGTTGTGTTGGCTCCCAAAGATTTACTCAGCCGTCAGCAAAACATCA
Organism: Poecilia latipinna; assembly: GCF_001443285.1. Lineage (NCBI taxonomy): Eukaryota > Metazoa > Chordata > Actinopteri > Cyprinodontiformes > Poeciliidae > Poecilia > Poecilia latipinna. The sequence goes on along the minus strand of NW_015113413.1, from coordinate 519,498 downwards.
AACCTACAAAGACAGGTCAACATTTAAAAAGGGGGTGTTAAACTCCAGTCCTCAGGCGTCCTGAAACTTTTAGATGTGTCCCTGCAAACACACCTGAATGAAGTGGCTGATTTACCTGTTGAGTTCTCAGGGTCCGCCTAATGACCTCATTGTTTGATTCAGGTGTGTTGAAGCAGAGACACATCTAGAAGTTGCAGAACACCAACAATCTCGGACTGGAGTTTGACCTAAACTAACAAACTGAGGAAGTAAAGTTGCAATCAGAAAAGCAGTCGACCAATAATGAATCTGTGTTCCAGCCTAGGTGGGAGGATCTGTGAACAGGAAAAGCCAGAAGTCCTGTTAGCTGTTTCCTGTTAGCACTTTCACAGAGACAACTTACAAAAAATCTTGAGTAGTTTTGGAAATGTTTCAGAAAAAAAAGACTACTGCTGTGACCTTCTCCTCGTTCACTTCCCCATCTTTTCTTAGTGCATATTTAATATTGAAAGTCTCAGCTTCTATTTATTGCTTAAAAAGTAGAACTATATGATGTTTGATCTATTAGAAACTCATCAATCATGTGTTTGCTGTATACAGCCATGCCTCTATTAATTTTTACATATGTGACATTAGCTTCCATCAACGTCTTGCAGCCAAATTAAACATGCTGTTATATGTGCAGGTCCTTTGTGATTTTTGAAATTACAGTGTTTGATGTCCATTGAGATTCCAATTTTTTAAAGGAAATTCTAAGCAAAAAGGACATTGGTGTTTACCTTTGAAACATCGTCTTAAAGCTGGGGTAACGAAACACTTTTCATTAAACTGTTTCCCTTTGAATCTGCATCAAGAGTCAAAAGTGAGTGAATAAAAGTGTCACTACGGTAAAGTTAAAGTTGTTAATGTTGAGACAAAGTTTCTACAAACAGATAAAACATTTTGGACTTGGGGAACATGAGCACCTGTGGATACTGCAGCTTCTTCCCGATGGACAGATGAACGGACAGATGGACATGTTGGAGACAACCAACTTCCGCCTGGTCAGCTCTTACCTCTGCAGACTTTGATTTAATGTGTTTTGTTCTCCAAGCAAGTTCCTGAAAGTCCTCTCCCAAAGGATAAGAATACAAAATACAAGGACTATCGTTTAGTAATAAATTATTTCTCTATTTATTGGAAAATCCTTTATTTGCAAACTGTCCTGATAATTGCTGATCATCATTTTGCATTTTTTCACACAGTATTTCATAACTCATTATTTCCAATTAGTTCCAAGTCTTTGAGGTTGTCCTTTATATTATCCTGAAACTTCCTTCATAAATTCTCCATCAGACACAATTTAGGCTGGGCCAGAGAAGGTGACTTTAAATCTAAATCTTCTGGGGATGCAAATGATTTTGGACTTTGATGTATTTCCATAGAAAGAAGAGTCATGCCCAAAGTGATGGTGATTCTGCCAAGTAGAAAAAATGTTTTTTGTGCAGCTAATATTCAAATCGCTATAAACATTTTTCTGGTCTTCTCTGATGCTTTGGTTCTCGAGAAGCATTTCAGTTAAACTGAATGAACAGAGTTTTTTTATATATATGTCAGATTAGTAACCCCTCAGGCTTCTGTATGCAAACTTGTTTATCTTAGTTTATGGCTGTCAGGAATGTTCAGCAGACAGCGTATTTCTACAAAATTAAAGGCAGCATCATATTCATTGACTTGTAGTCCCAGACAGAGTGGGATGACTTTGAGGATTATTCCGTTCTTTACCACAGAGTTTAAAGTAATAAATAAGTTATTCCTGCTGAACTTTTTGCATTACTGCTTTTGGCTGCACTGTGCTGGATCTGACTCAGGCACAATCTCAATTAAGTTAACTCTCAAATTAAAAGTACCTTGTCATTCAGTGCCAACAGTGATAAATTAAAATAAAAATCAGCGAGACAAAATGAAATCCAGAAATGCAGAGATTGCAGTTTAGAACTTCTCTAAGTAGGGTTGGTTTTCCTGAGTCTAAGGACTGACAGCAGCTATTGTTGTCTTCCTTATGACAATATTTGGCATTGAGCTATTAATTAGGCCAAGCTGTAAAGCCTGAAACTTCAGGATCAGTAAGGGAAGAGTGATGAGGCAGCACTGGAGACAAAGGCAGTCAGCCAGGAGGAGTCAGAGGCAGAGCCAACAGTTCGCTTTCAGTTTTCAGAAAAAGACTTATGGAGCAGCACTGATGGCCAAAATGCTGATAAATTTCATTACACAAAGATTTTCAAGTTGTTTTTACATATTCTAACAGAGAAGTCGTGTTCTGTGGTGCGTGTCATGTGTCTAAATCAACCTTAACCTCATTTAGAGCAGTACTTTTTCGACGTTTAGTCGCTAAATTCAGGACCTCAAATGGTCCCCGTTTTACAGCTGTCTGGGCCTGAGCACTTTATAAAAATAAAACCCTAACATTTTATACCTTCACCAAATGTAAGAAAATACTCTTGGGCACAATTAATTAGAAAACATTAAAAGTGTCTGGAGGACCACCTTAAAATACCATCCATAATCCAGGGATATGAAATCTGCAAATACCTGAGATATCCTCTAAAAAAGTTCAAACACTAAATGTTTACAGCCTTGCTGTATCTTTGTACTTTTGTAAATTCCTCAGTTTGTTTCGGTTTTCTTAGGATTTTATCTGGGTTGTTCTTTTGATTAAAAGTTTAGTTTTCCATTGGACTGTTTTCCTTGATGCTGTTTCATTTGAACTTCTTCCTCTCCATTTCATGACACCTTGAATCTCCACTGAAAATGAGGCTAAAAACGTGCAACGTTTTTTTTTTTTTTTAACACCTACATATGCAATCAAAATCTCTACTGGGAACCTTTTGCTGTCTGTTACTCCTCCAGTGCTCCAGCTTGTTCTAACTGCAGGTGTTCTGAAAGGCAATCACAATCAAATGCATTATTACAGCTTTATTTCAAAGCAGGTTCATCCAGCCCAGCCCCTTCAGGAGGTGTGTAATCCTTTCAGCACAGTCCGAGTCCACTCGCGGTTCTTCCCACGGCTGGAAAACCTCCGAAGGGAATGAGGAAGAATCCCGATGAGCTGTCAGCATGGAAGTGCACACTTGGATTAAGAACTTCCCCTCTCTCCAGGAAGCCTGGAAGGGAAAGTCACCAGCAGACTCCTGGTGGCACTTTTCTCATCTCAGCCAGGCTCAGTGTGAACTCACTACAGTGTGCAGCCAGTCTGGACGGTTTTCAACAGGAAGACAAAATGTGAATACAGCCTGTTAAAGAAGAAGGAAAGATTTATTTTTGCTAAATTCACTGTGATTAGATCTACAAGCAATAAGGATGCATGATTAATAATATTCATGAGATTCCAAAGTTTCTTTGTTCTTGTTATTTTGAGATATTTTTGTTATTGAGAGTTTTTTAACGTGTCCTATCTGGCAGTGTGACTCTGAGTTGCTGTCTGAACGTCAAAGGTCAAAGTGAGGTCCAACAGATTCACTTTCACAGGTGGAACATTACAGCTTTTGCCATATATGGAAAAATTTATTCAGAATTAATTTGTGTGGGTTTTTTTGGGGGGGGCAGGTTAAAGAAAGGGAGAAAAGTGGAAAAAGTTTAAAATGAAGGAATAATTATTGAGAAATGTTAACAGCATGTTAAAATGATTTACACATGCAGCAAAGTTAAGGTGGTTTTTATGGTACTTTATGTGATTCCTTCCATCCATCCTTTCCACTTTTTTAAGATCCAGTTGCCGGAGTAACAAGTTCAGAAGGAAAACTTTGGCTCTCCAGCTCATCCTGGTGACTCTAAAGGAGTTGCATGGACAGATTGGTTGCATTTCCAGTGAGTTAAGGTCCAGACGTCTCAGTCACCCCAGCGTCCGAGAGGCGTTGCGATAAAAAAGCCCTCCAGCTGACTCCTTTGGATGCGAAGGGACAGCAGTTCCTCCTGAGCTCCTCCAGGATGATGGAGCTCATGTCTTTATCTTCCAGTTTCCTTCTGGAAGAAGCTCATTTCAGCTGATTGCCTTCAGGACTTCAGGCTTTTAGCTTATGATCCAAATCATGAAAACATCTTCATGAAGATGTCACCAACAAACTGTTGCTTGAAGCAAAGAACGACCCCCAAACCGAAGAGGGCAGACCACATTTATAAGTTGGCTTGGAGGAGCTGGCTCTGAATGCTGAAGAAATTTAGCTTTCTAGACCCACTTATGTCCTTTTTTAATATATACAAATTATACGTTGTTGTGTTTGTAGAACTCTTGGATTTGTTTATCAGAAAACATCATGAGAAAAAAAGAAATTAATTTCCTCAGTCTTTGTCTTTTAGGATGAGCACTAACTTTGATATGAATGGCAATGATAGATAGGAGGTGTTTTGTGCGAGCGGTGACAGTCTCTGGCCAGATGCCAGTAAATAAGACTTAGACAAACTGGACTCCAGCTGAAAGAAAAGGAACATTTGTGAGATTAATTGGATTGGCAAAACTTCAAACGTGGAGTTAATTCCTTCTCCTTCTTCTTAAGATGTTTTATTTATTACAATATAAGCTACAAAGGTAAAAAAAAAATGGCAGCAGGCTAGGAAAATAATTCACATTCAAAGTTTTTAAAACTCTAACTTTTGGGAAACGGTGAAAGTTGCACTGTAAATAACAAAATCATTGTGTAGGGAACATTAAAACAGTGACATCCTACATTGTGTTCCTCAATGAGCTCCCCTGAAGATCAGATTAACTTCTGATGTCTGAGTGTAAAAACTGGCAGCAGAACCATTTTATGATTTTGTGGTTGTAATTTTACAGTTCCACACATTTCCTTACAATAACAGGTTAAAGAAAAACCAATTTAAAGCTTTTAAATTGTTTTCTTTTCTCTGAAGAGTGGTATGCATTTTTAATTCAGCAAAAGGAAACTGGAAAATACTTTGAGACATAACAGGTTCTGATAAACAAAAAGCAAAATGATGTTTAATTCAGAATATGTGAGCAAAACAAATGTCCTAATCTAAAGCTTAGGCTCATATTTGTTGATGCATTATTGAATACAAATATTAATTAAAAATGCTTTGTTTAAATATATAATATTGTTTGTATATTTTCTATTTTGCTCAACTTTAATAAGTGTAATATCCTTCACAGAAATGTTCTGTGGTTAAGAAAACTCAAAACACGCCTACTTTATGTATTATTGTTATACTATCATTTGACATTTTTTTCTTAACTTTATCTCCTATGTTTCCGTTCATCCATTTTCTATTCTTGCTTATCCCTTCAGGGTCGGGGTGAAGGTCCAGAGGATGCTGTACAACTGAAAATGACATGCAATCATATTCAATAAATTATGCGTTCCGATGAAGTTAGTTTCTCGCATTAGAAGTAACTCTTTTTTCTTAAAAAAAAAAAATATTTATAGCAGAAAAAATAAGTTTTTATTTTTTCTGCTATAAATCTGTTAATTTATTGATTTGATGTCACATTCTACTATTAAATGTTATGTTTTTTTTATAAATGTGTGTAGAAAATTAACATAACAAGGAAGAAACCATAATGCTGCAGTAAGTAACTTTCATAAAATATGTTTTTTACATATTTGTTAAAACTGTCACCATATCCTGAAAATATAATATGAACCAGATAACCTGTGGAAAAAACAAGCTCCTGCTCCCTGTGGTTCTACTACCATCTGCAGAAATGCACCATTTCCAGTCATAAACAACCAATCAGAGCCAAGAGGAGTGTATTAATGCTGTCAATCAAGCTTGTGTATATGCTGCAAGCATTTGCTACTCGTGTTGACCCCTGCTCCATATCTAAATTTCATTTATCTTCAGGGTAGTGAAAGTTGCACAAATATTACAATCGTTTGCCGTTTTGACAACGACAAAAAGTGATGCACAACTTCAATTTTAAAAACGTTCTCTGGTGTTTTGAAATGGATAGAAACACATTATCGACTATTGCTAACAGTAGTTAGCCCTGTCTCTGACCCCAGCATTTAGTGAATCCCTCTGGTTGTCCACTGTGCAATTATAACAAACTCAACATCATGTCCAGATATGAGTTCAGACTCCAAAGCAAATCGAACAGCATAACTGTGCAGGCCTGAGAGGCATCCTGTGTACAAGTTGTATATGTGGACTATTAAAACAGAATCTTTTTCAAAAGTGTCAGCTTACAGAAGGGAAGAGAAGTTAGTGTAGGCGGAAAACAAGATCTGGCAAAAGATCGAACATAAACTAGAGCACTAACTGGAAAGTGGATTTTGTTAGCAGAGTCAGAGACGCCACACACAGAATCACTCATCAGAACTATTCAAGCGGCCCGGTTGGATTAACAAGCAGCAGATGTTGAGCTTTGTGTAGAAGTTTGTCAAAGACTGGCTCACAGTTACTCCATCACCATTCCATACCCTTACATTACCATTTTTCCCTTTCCTATTATCATTTCAATACACAAACCATTTCATACCCTACTCTTTCAGCCTGGTGTATTTACTGTGTTGTGCTCATGCACTTACCATAATGTGTATTTATATTTCTCTGGGTTGGTGACTTTAGTGAGTTGTGGAGAAACATATTGTTGAAAACAAAATGATAAAACAATGCATTTGAAACACCAAACATACAATCAGACAAACGGAGAAAATAAACATCTACACACTTGACATGCATTGACAGACAGATTATTATTCCGTCTACAAGATATTTGTAAGGCTATTCGCCTAAAATGTCAGAGGTCATTATAATCCACCCCATAGCAAGTCGCTCCACTTCTAACCCAAAGAAAAAGAGTCTGAAATGATAAAACTGTAAAAGTACAAAATTATTGGCACAGGTCAAAGACTTAATGACTGGCACACGGTTTCTATTAGAGTCAGTATAAACTGTCCAAGAAGTGTGGACAAATTAGTGTGCAGCCAGTATAAATTACCTTGTGGTAAGTGGAGCTGAAACATTTGCTAGATTGTTTCAAAATATACGTGAGGTAAATACGAACTGATTCATGGTCAGTAAAAGATGTCCAGTGGCAGGCAGCCTCAGTTTGTAACCAAAAAGAACAACTGAATACAAAACAAAATTAGAAAAGCATAAGTAGGAAAGGAAAAATGATCAAATGAAATTAGACAAATAGCTGGTAGAAAACATCCACCAGATGTGCAAAATCTTTGAGGAAGGGATCAATCAATTGCTGGCAAGCAGCTCTGAAATGTTTGCTGGACAGCTACAACCCTCTATGATGCAGCACAAAGTCGTCCATGGTTAATAAGAAATGTGTGTCAAGAGGCAGTTTGCACCCTAAAAAGGTTTTTACAAAATGACTAAAACTGCAAAGCATAAAATGCCAAAGTTTGAAATCACCATTTCTGAGCTGATACTGAACATCCTTCAGGTGAGGGCAAAATATCTGTGAGAAAGGAACAAAGTAATGCATGGTGAGTACAAAACAAAATGACTGCCACAGCAAAACGAAGACATGGCAAATAGTAAAATGGAAGTCACCCGTCGGGAAGGAACAAGGAAGGAACAAGGAAGGAACAAGGAAGGAACGCTTCCTGATTGGTATGACATCTTGACTCAGGTCACATGTCACTATCAGCCAATAGATTTCTTTAATGACAAGCTTGATGATGTTTTGTTTCTAACTTGCAAACCTTTCACCATACCAGTTTGGCAGATAGTTTGTGCTCTTAAACAAGGAAATGATAAATTATTCACAACTAGGTAATAGTCTGACACAGGAGTATTTGTGCAGTATTTTTTAATTTAAGCATAAGAGCAGTTAGCTGTGAAGAAAATTGTTTTCTTAAACATTAACTAGGAGAAGATGACTGCAATAATTGCAAATATATTTTAGCAACTAATATTTGTCAAATTAATAGAATTAATTAAATGAGATTGAACTGCAGTGTTTTCCGGTATGCAGGCGTTGGGCTGCTTTACATTCCTCCGTCCTGTCACAGCTCCACACCCCCCCTGTGCATACGCTCCAGGGCTTTCTGCCAGATATCACCTCTCCAGCCTTTGCATAACGCTCCATTCTGACTGCTTTTTACAGTTTCCCTCCCTCATATCACAGTGATTCATCGCCAGACCCTGCTCGATCCCCATCACAAATGGGCCCTTATCAGTCAAGCACCCCTTCTTAAGGAATCCATCCTTTCTTCGTATGCGCCACTTGCTTGTAAAGGAATTCCAATAAGACGGCGTAAATCAAGGCTAACGTAGCGCCGTTCTCAAGGCTCCTGGAAAATCAACATCAGCTTGGCAGCGGGCCTGAAAGCAAAAAAGAGTGTTGTGAAGCGGTGCTTGTAAAAGCAGTTATTTGATTTGGTTGGCGAGGCACAACCACTATGGTTATGTTCAACATTCTTTAGCTAATGGCCCATGTTACAGCCGGACTGCACTCTGAGGCTATTATACAAGGGGAAGGATGAAGAAGTGTCAACATTTTCAAACTGCCTTGCTTTGCTGTATCAATCGATGAGCTGACCTGTGGAAAATACAGTTCTGTATGCACACAGTAATCTGGAATGAATGTAGAAAATGGGTGGTTTTGCCTGGAGGTTTGTTATTATACAACCGAACTGTTACTGAAAGGATCATTAAGTCTTTTAAAGATTTATATCATCAAATATAAGCTGGTTTCTCTTTGTTTGTTTTTGCTTTTCCTTTTCCTCTTGTATTAAATTCCAAAGGACAAAGACAAACAGAGGAAAGGATTGAAATCCAGACTGTGAAATGTTTGTTTGGGTTTTCTGTGACGTTGCTTATTAAACATGTCATGGTGAATCTATTTATTATAAATAAGAAGATGGACTGAAAGATCTATTTTTTATAATGAAATTACAACGGTTCAACTACAAATAAAATGAAGCTAAAAGTATAAACTAAAATATATTTTCTATTTAAAACAAGGCATATAACCATTTTATAGTTGCTTTCTTTCACTTAAAAATAATTTTTAACTGCTTGATCTTTAAACGGATGACAAGCGGTGACAGGATTGAATTTAGGTGAAGATTCAACGTAATGTCTGGTTTTCTTGACTGGAGCGTATTTTATAATTTGGTTGTTTATGATTGCTCTGTTGTTCAGGTTGTTTTCCGTGCAGCCAGAAGGTTATTCAGTTGTGTGCTCTCGGTGTGAATGTGCTGGATTTTCCTCCCACAGCTCAAAGACGGGCATGTTAGGTTAATTGTAGCGTCTAATAGTCATTAGATGTGAGTCTGTGCATGAATGGCTCTTTGTCATGTGTGTTGACCTTCTGATGGACTGATGACCTGGCCAGGGTGTCCAGTAGCTTTCGCTCAGTGCTCGTACTCACAAGCGGGTGCAGATAATAAAAAGGATCATTTGGAGAGTATGAAAGTGGATTTGAGTCTGAATACGACTGTAACTGACAGATTTTTAATCAGAATAAATTAAGTTATGTTGAAACTAATTAAAATGTGTGTAACAAGACTTAAATGAAATATGCTAACCTTTTTTCTACACCAGCTTGGGTTGATTTTTTTTTATTATTATTATTAATTATGTCTATTTAAATGAGCTAAATTAACTAAATTTAGGTTGCCTGCTGATTAACACTGTTCCTTCACACTGTTACCTCTTTTAATCTTGTCTTTGGCCTTTGTGAGTCGAGTTCTCCCTCCACATGTACAGCTTCTCTCTAGCTACACCAGTTTCCTCCCACAGCTGGATAAATTGAGCTTTAGGTTAATTACTGCCTCTAATAATAAAGAAAAAAATCAGACATGAGCAGAGCAGGTGTTAAACATCCAAACATAGTTAAAATAATTGCAGCTGAGCTTTAGTGTTTTTGCAAGAGTGAGGGATGAGAGGTCATGTTTGCATTATAAATAATGTATAGTTACATATCTTATATAATTACTTTGCTTTTTAGATCACAAGATAAATACATTTCACAAAAGTATAACTGAGGAGATGGACCAGCCCATGCAAGCTTAGATTAGTGGCCCAATTCCTTCCTTTTTGTTCTTGTACAGAACAAAAAATATAATTTTAATGAAGGTGACCAATGTCGGCTTGTGTAGATCATCATAGAATAATAAAATGGCATCATACTTAATCTTATTTGTTTTTATGGAGTAGCTTTTTAATAATACGTCTGTGAAAACCACAAATCTATTTATTAGACATGAAGAGAAGGATGGAAGAGAGTTTGCACAGTGTTGAAAACAGATTAAGTCATCCATCTTCAAATTTTCTACTCAGTCAGAATTTCTAAAATAACTATCATGCAAGTTTGAACCAGAAGAGACTTTATCCCTTATGGTGAAATGAGCAGCTGTACAGTTTTGTTCAGTACAAAACCGAGCATCAAAGGTGTGACCGCCACAAAATACAACCATCACTCTTGCTTATTTCTTTGTATTGCACATCTGCCAACAGTAATCTGGCTCGTGTCACTTCCAGACATCATCCATTACAGTTGCAGTGGTTTCTCTGAGGCAGTAGGAGACGGATTCCCCACATCCCGCGCTGACAGTCAGAATGTAAGTGTTGGCAGCCGGCCAGCATCACTCAGTGAGAGTAAAGGTTGGTGAAACGCTCCCCTGCTTTTCTCACATGTGCTTGCTCACAACTATCATTCATCATTTAGACGAGTCTTTCAACACTTGATGGTGCGGCAGCGGGGCAGACTGGAGTCACAATATGAGTCTGTCACACTGCCGACCAGTCCACTTGAATGCTCCACTCCATGTAATAATACCACAATTTGGACTCTCAAATACAGTTTGAAGCATGGGGGAGGTTGAACTAAGCCCAGAATCTAATCCCATTAACAAACCACAGTGGTGCTGGCAGACTTTAATAGACAAGTATACTTCATAAGTTGCATGAGCTGCAATGAGTAACTCATACAGACTTATCACTAGTTAAGATTACCATTCCTAGTGAAGACGGAAAGCAACCAAATGAAATTACGCTCATTATTGCTGTCCATGGTCCTGAAACTGGAGCTGCTGATGAATCCCATTAAAATTAACAGGTAAGCAGTTCTTTGCTCCAATTGATAAACCTCATAATTTGCAAAACCTACCAGCTGACCAAAGAGCTTATGGTTAGGATCATGGTTCCAAGTCTTCCTCTGCTTTTCAATATAACTCCGGTAACACTTTATTTGATGAGTTTGTGCATAAGACTGACATGACACTGTCATAAACATGACATAATACCTGTTAGGAACATGAAGGAGTCTTCATGAATATTTATGACTGTTGTCATGAAGTGTCATTCGGTAAATAATGACACTTTTAATGCAAAGTTGCTCTGAAAGTTGCTTTAAAAATCCACTAAAAGTGGCAATTTTGCATGAAAGTATCATTATTTACAAAATAATGCAAAGTTGGCACTGCTTTACATTCGCTCCACTACTGGCAATGAGTTTGTCTAGATCGTGCTGAGACATTAGTCCTCTAATCCTGGAG
>NW_015113413.1:441289-503550 GCF_001443285.1 Poecilia latipinna | reverse complement strand
TTAAGGCTGTTGTTTGTCACTCCCAGTAACATATACATTGGATTACACTCAGTGCTAATGGAGAAGATCTTGTCCAACTCTTTCTTTATACTAAACCAGAATTGTTGAATTTTCCTACAAGACCAAAGACAGTGAGTCAGATTACCCACCTCTATTTTACATTTGAGGCAGAGCGGAGAAAGGTCTGGATTAAATCGATGACGCAGATATGGAGATATATGGGCCCGATGTAAAATTTTAAGTTGAATAGCTTTAACCTTATTACAAACACTTAAATATTTTGCGTTTTCCCAAGCTTCATCCCAAGCCTCGTTGCTGATCTCTATGGCTAGCTCTTTTTCCCATGTCTCCTTTAAGGCAGTCAATTTAGTAACCCCTAATTCTTTTAATAAACTATAACAGATCTTAGTAGAACTTGTAATTTTTGGTTTAAATAATTGATTTTCACAATCAGAGACATTTTGGTTGATGAGAATTGTTGTGTTCTTCAAAATGTAGTCCCTCACCTGTAAATACCGGAAAAAATCATGTCTGTGAACATTATATTTGGTAACTAACTGATCAAAGGACATCAAATTTGGCCCGTCCATTAAATCAGAAAGAACAGATATGCCTTTTGTTGCCCATACTTGAAAGCCAGAGTCATAAATCCCAGGTAAAAAAAAGGGATTATCACATAGTGGGGTGAAAAGAGATGTTAGGTTAGACCTGCCCTCAAGTTTTTGAATTACTTGCCAAGCTTTAACAGTAGCTAAGGTGAGAGGATTACTACAACACAATTTTAATTTTTTAAGTTTGTTAAGAAATAGTAAGTTTTTCAGAGGGATGCCAGACATGGAGCTCTCTATGTCAAGCCAGAGAGAAACTGGTTTCTGTATCCAATCAGCAGCTACTCGCATATGAACACTAAGCTGATACTTTCTTATATCTGGGAGGTCGAGACCGCCTTCTGTGGATGGAAGACAGAGTGTAGAAATTTTTAGACGAGGTTTTCTCCCTGCCCATATAAAAGAACTAAACCAGCCATTTAAAGTTTTAATGGTCTTATGTGTAAAAAGGATTGGAACCATCTGTATTGGATATAATAACCTGGGTAGGACATTCATTTTCAGAAGAGCAACGCGGCCAAGCCAAGATAATGGTAAGGTCTTCCATCTCTCCAGGTCCAATCTAACGCGCTCAAACAAGGGGGTGAAATTACTTTTATACATTTGATCAAAAGCAGGTGTGATCTTGATCCCTAAATACACAAAACCCTCTGGAGACCACTTAAAGGGGAAAGAAGAGTGTGTCTGGGGTTTTTGTTTCAATATGCCTAATGGCATAACTTCTGATTTGTTGAAATTGATTTTATAACCTGAAATGTCACTGAATTTATTGATGGTCTCAATGAGAGAGGGTATGGACGTTTCGGGCTGAGTCAAAACCACCAACACATCGTCAGCATATAAGGTGATTTTATGCTGTCTTTGTCCAATGGTTATATATATATATATATATATATATATATATATATATATATATATATATACACGCACACGCACTAGTGCACCTGTGTGCATGTGTAGGTGTGTGTGCATGTATTAGAGACAGTTTCTTTGTGACCTTTGAACTTTTTTCTGCTGTTTAAATAGTTTTATAATTCACAGGTCAGAAATGACCCATAAGACAATCCTTGTACCCTAGTGGTTCACACCCTAAATGGAAACGTAAAGAAAAAAAAAGTATCACTTTTTCTAATGATGGGGTCAACTTAGGAAAAATCATAAAATTTCAACATTTTTTTCTACAGCTAAACATGCTAGTGGGTCACTTTTGACCCACAAGACAACACAAGGGTTAAAGTAATAGCCCACTGTGTCACCTCTCCCTTCTTTAAGCTCTGGTCACTTTGATTTTCTTTTTTCTTGTCGGCCAATTAACATGTGAGAGGCCTTGTCCTGGATTGGTGGACACACTTGCCCTCACATTCCACCTCTGCTGTTACGTCAATCCTCCTACAGGCTCTGCTGATTGGATCAGTGACCCGTCTCTGCGCTCCAGTCAGGATACAGCAATTACCTGCATCTGCTGCTATAAAACTAAATCTATTTTGTTAGTCACAGTGACTGTGAGTCCATACAACAGTTCAGCACTCTGTTTCTCATGATCACTTGTCTCGATGGCTCATAGTTTGGTAGATTAATTGCAGTTTATCTGAATGAAAGTTTTGGTTATTATTGATTTCTTTTTGATGTTCAGCATTTCTTTGTTTTAAGCTTCACTGCACAACTACTTAGTTATCAAACTGTCACTTAATATTCTGTTGCAGTTTTTTTTTTTTTTTCAAAACAACAAATGTTTTTTTTTCTTCCACATTACAATGCTCTACTTTTTGTTTATCTTAACACAAAAACTTAACACCCAGATAAAATATAATCAATTTGATAGAATGCAAAAAAGTTTAAAGTGTAGGAATAATTCTGCAAGGCACTAAAGGTGTAGAGAACTGGAGATTAACATGACAAAACGCATTAGTACATAAATAAAAATGGAATGATTGTTTTTAATGCTAACAGTTTTGGAAATGTGATTCAGATTGAGATAATACTCTGGTGGTTTGGACAATGCGGTTTGATGGATGGCATTTTTCAGCTGTGTGAGGACCACGAAATTGCATCACAATGTGAGTGAGAGGATTTGTGACGGCTAGCCGTGGCTTATCTGTGTCTACACTGTGTTGTTTTTCAGTGAGTGTGTGTGGGTGGGTTAGCAAATGCACATCCCCTAATCAAATGCACATTCTTCTGTGTGTGACTGTGTGTTTTCTTGGCTGGTGCGTGGATGTGTGTGCCAGTTTGAGCTTGCATGGGTCCCTGTCATTGTGGGGGGTTGCGGGTATCTGCTCGTGTGAATGCCCCTGATTGCAACTCTTCTTTTATGGTTATACTGTAAGTGTGTGCTGGAAGGGGAAGGGAGAGGCAGGGGGGAAATAGGTCACATCTAATCAAGGGAAAAGACAACTCTATCAATGTCTGCTCTCAACAGATGATTACTCCAACAATGATCTCGCCTGATGTCTTCTCATTGATTTTTAATGTTGTTTGCTTATCGACTGAAGTGAACGAGAGCAGATCTGAGATAAATTGCTCAACAGAGACTTGATCTTACATTGTTTCCCCCCAGTGAAGACTCTTCATGCTTCATAGGTTCATAACTGAAGGCACATACGGGGTTAAGCTGATGCTTCTTCCTGCTGCCACTGAGTAACTGTTCAGTCCATAGTAGAAACTCAGAGGTCAAGTTAGGGTCAAAGCTATGATGTGACATGACAAAATCAGTAGGATGTCAGATGAAGGATGCTAAAAAGACACAAAAAAAATGTGAAGGAAGACAAAGCAGATATTTAAAGCAGAAAACTTGCTAAATCCATGAGAGTCAATATCTTTGTAATTGCTGCAAACATTTGAAAAACAAAACCATCTTTATCACTCAATAGATGGTCCACATTAGCAATACCTCTGAGTGATTTATTATACTTTGTTAAAGATTTATTTTACATGTCTACCCATTTCATTAAGATTTCTTTTTCTACGGCTCTCTTTAGATTCCACTGCATTTTATTTAGGTTTTGTCTGGACTTTAACTGAATCATTGGAAAACCTTATTTTTTTTTCTTGTGAATATTTTCTCCTTGTAGAATGATGAACTTTACATAATTTGGAAACCTATTAACCCTTCTCAGATTGATGCAGAAAGAGCAGGACATGGAGAACAGCAGAATAACTGAAGGAACCAGAACAGTAAAAATCAGAACTTAAACACTGAGGCAAATAAATGACACTGAATCCAGGTGAGTTAATCAGGAAACTGAGGGACTCCTGTGATGGGAGATTGCTGAGCAAGAGAACTGAGGGAAGGGGAGTAATGAACACAGAGGAAAGCAAACTATAAAGAAGGAAACTGCAAACCAAGGAGATAAAACACATACTGGCCTAAGAGAACAAACTAAGATACACAGAAAACAGTATACAAGAAAATGAGATTCAAACATTAATAAGCAAATCATCAACCCACCAGAAATGAAAACTAATAATTAAACACTCAGGGATCTCAACTAAACAGGGAGGTTCTGTACCTTTGCCTAATATAAAAACTCTAAATCATTATTTTCTTCTGACTGTAAAAGGTTTGTAACACCTGAATGAAAATGAAAGTTTTTATTTTAGACAAATGTGTTTATTTTTTTAAGGATCAGAGCATTTTCAGCTACAATTTGTTGAAAGGTTGCATCACTCGGCTCATTTCACAGCATAAAGAAAACATACAGTAAACTACAGGTCCCATCAGAATGCCTTTAAACTTAATCTGTCAGGGGCAAAGTGAATGAACAGATCAGCACTTTGCTCCCCTGTCTTGACTTTCTGAATGTCGTGTCAGCAGAGCCTCACCAACTGTGTCAGGGATTACACGCTGCGAGCCACTGCGCAGCGCCGCAAATTCTTCTCCGGCACTGTTGGACCTCCTTTATATTAGACTTTAAATACCTCCTTCCATCTCATTTGACCTCCCTGCCATGGCTCCCCATGAGAGACAGAGGTATTATTTTTGGCCTCTGGGCCCAATGCTTGACATACTAATTATATAACAGCGATGCAAGCTCGCTTTTTGCTGCTCCATTTCTTTTCTGTGCCATAGTTTACTGTTACAGTGCTTCTTCGTCAGCACACAGCCCTGCAGCACACCATGTGAGTTCTTGGAGCTGGTTGTAAGAGTAGTATCTGCCTATATGTTCTCCAGCATAACCTTTTTTTTATTATTTTGTTATGAATGCCCTGCTCTGTTGATGATGTAAATGTAATTTCTTATCAGAATACTTGTATAAAATGAATATTGATAGCAAAGTTTTGGACACATGCATAACTTCAGATACAAACACCTTAAAGTTTATACAGTGCAACATTGTCAAACCTTATCTTCAAAAAAAATGCACAAACTAATACCTTTGCAAAGGCACGAGATAAACACATGAATCAATGTACAACAAAGTCAAAGGGCTGCAAATGCTTTTTGGTAACAGCCTTGATGCAAAAAGTAGAAAATTGAGCCATTTTCTTCTTTGAAAATGGTGTGATATTTGGTTGCAAATTACAGCACTTTTATCACTTGAGATAAGTGTCCCTGTGTGTCGAAACTAGTGAGAGTTGGTGCAGTGGAATATTTTGGAATATTTTTGCATGCAGGTGGATCTGTCAGCTAGTTATTTCTCGGAATGTGTTTATCCAAAAAAAAAGAAAAACTGTGCCTTCGCATTATGCATATCAGAAGTGTTTGTGACATGTTGGGCGCTCACATTGATGATGAGTTTGGAAGATATTAAGAAGCGTGGGTAAAAGACGATGCAGTAAGCTGTAAATACTGTAAGATTTGCCCATTGAATTATAAGTAGAAGCAATAACAAGTGCCTGAGCCTAATAAGTCATTCAGTTTGTCCCCTTAAAAACACAAAAAACAATATATTCTCTGGACAGTTCTTTTATTTTCTGCCCACCATTTCAGATTTTATTCATTTGTATTTCTGAATAGAACAGAAAAAATGTATTTATATTGTTTTACCTTCCTCAGCTGTTAGATAAAACTTCTGTGATATATATTTTTTTCTGGTTCAGTAGTGGTTTGACACAAGGAGTACTACTACTCCAACCAATGTGTATGACTTCTCTGCATGTAGTGACTCCAGTATAAATTCACTCTTATAGAAGTTAAACCGGTTCAGGGATAACCAAGAACCACAGAGGCTGAAGGTTGCTTTAAATTTGCAGAGGAGCCTGTATCTGTAAAATTAAAATATCAAAACAAAATAACAAAATCGAGTTTACTAATCCCTCAACATGTTTCATCTGACTGTGAGCAATATTAACATTTAAATCTAATGGACAACCTGTGAAGGGACTTAAAGATTAGGGTGATGACACGGAGTCTTTGCAATCTAAAAAAACCTGGAACTTATTAGAAAATATACATTATGAGAAAACTGGTTGGAACATGAAAAAACTGGTCATTAATTACAAGATTCACTCGATTGTGACCTTAATAAAGATTTTCCCATCATTATTGATAAGGATTACAGATTCATGTCTCATATCAGTAACAAACTTTGCAGTTAAAGGAATCAAAATGTCCCTGAGGTTAGAATCATTTTGGGCTTAAATATAGTTTTTGCATCAGAATAGACCAAAATCTGCAATAATTTTTTTCTTCTTAGCCAAACATTGTGTAATTTTTGAAGTTATTTCAGAAAGTTGTACAGCTCTGTTTCCAATGCATTTACAGCAAGCACTCTGCCTTATGTGTAAATATGGAAGAATGTGTTTTCATTCTACTTTCTTCCTGTCTACGCTTGTCACTGTAAATTTGAGCTTCATGTATGGTTTACACACACTTGCATGTCACAGAATGTGTTCTGTGAACATGTGTGTGGGTGTATGAGAATGTGCTGTTAACAAGCAGAGCACAAGCTGACAGAAAACATTATTCAAATCATGCTTTCTTTGTCTGACTGTTAAAAACTGACATTCAGCTGCAACATGAGCCACTGCTGTGAGAAGTGACACACAAACCCCGATTCAGAATCCTGCATGAAGGATTTGGACCTCTGTTTTCTGACTCCGAGAAGCTTTTGTGGGATTTGACTTTGGACTCTTCCGCAGTTTTGTTTTTGTCTTTCCTTTTCAAATATTTTCTTTGGGGTATTGCCAGATTCAAGAGACAGACAATGAAAATATTTTTACTTGGAGCTTCCTGTTGAGAAATGGCCTTCCTCTGTGTAGTCTCTTGCCTCTTCTGGGAGTGCGCTCAAGGACTGTTTGTTGAGCATCTTTACCAACTCTGCGGCGCCCCGTCCCTCTGCTTTCACTCAATAGAGACACAAGGACAAATTGATCTGGACTGAAGAAAATGTTAAGCTGTATTTCATATCAGCTCCAAGGGGATTATTTGGTGTCTGTGTGATGCCTCCTCACTGCCAGGTCACTTATTAGGTAACCGTTGTTATGATGTGAAAAACTCAGCAACAGTGTATATATTTCTTTGCATTTCTTTCTCAGCTAAAATAAGTTTGATGCAGTTTCATCCATTCAGATACGATTTTGCCATATGCTTGTCCATGCCAGTTCCTCCATGTCTGAGCCCATGCTTTACAAGTGATGCCAAAATGGACAGGCAGATGGATAGATGGATTGAGGCTTTGTCTGCAGTAATGCGGGTACAACTCAGGTCCATTGTGACGGGGGGAAAAAAAGCTTCAGCCGAAAGACAAAGCTCTCAATTTACTGCTCTGTCTATGTTCCATCCCACAGTTACATTATAGTTATGTGATATGGATCATGATTGAAATGGGCTTTCTCTGGATAGCATCTGGGCTAAGCCTTAGAGATAATGGTTGGAGGGAGCATACGCTGTCCGTCAATCACTCCCATTCCTCCACATCGAATGCAGTCAGCTGAGAAAGTTCAAGAAACTCCTTTATGGTCCGTAGATCGCGACTGGCTGTAGCTGCCTTAGGAAAGTATTGACCTGCATGGTGTGTTTCTTCATCTTCATAATAATGTTTGCTCAGTCATGACCTGGAATCCACCAGAATGAGTGAGTGGATCCTTGTGTTGATGTTCTGAGGGATATTTGCTGTAGTTTGCTGTTGGTGGACGATCGCTGGACAGATTGAGGTGAAGAATGTTGATGGATGATAAATGAAATGCAGCTGAAGCTGAACTTGGACAGAAGACACTGAAACAGCCAAGATGTTTGGCAACAGCGTCCCCTGATAGAAACATGACCCAGTGAATGAGCTGAATGAATGATTCAACCATTCATGATGTTTTTTTTTTGTTTGTTTGTTTGTTTTGTCTTTTTTGCATTATATAATTTTCCAATTCATGCACAGACAACATGGTTTTCTTTGAGGCTGATTCATAAACGATGTGACAAGACCACACATGACCAGCAGACTTCTGTTCAATACCCGTGAAGAATGTTATCTGTTCTTATCTGTTCATAACTGCAATGCAAAGCTGAGGCACTCGGTCAAGGTTGAAGGAACTCCCCCTCGTTCTGCACACAAAGGGGAACAAGCCAAAACAAAAGATCCCGGTTATAAACAGACTGGATGGGGCTGAGTAAGAAACTCTTTTCTGTTTGCTCGTATCCTTTTGAATGAAAAGAACCATGGAAGAGGAAAGAGACCATGGATTTCCATCTCTGCTGAAGCATGAGGATAAATGATTGATTTTTATTGGAAATATGGAGAAAACTTAAAATGAACAAGGTTTTTTTTTTACTTGATGAAGAGAACATAATGTATCCGTGCCGTTATTCTGTTTTTTACAGCTTGGCTGTTCAGCCAACATGTCGTAGTGTGCTGTACAGATTTTTAACTACTGTATTTTCCGCACTATAAGGCGCACCAAAAACCCTTCAATTTCCTCACAAGCCGACAGTGCGCCTTATAATCCGGTGCGCCTTATATATGGACCAATATTGAGCCACAACAGGTCTAGCAACTACGGTAAGCAGCCACTGACTTCATTTTCGCCCGTAGAAGAAGAAGCGCGCGGTGCATGCTAGGATAGTGTCTGAACGCTGGTTTGTTAATAAAGTTTGACTGACCTATCTACCTACCGACCGTCTATAATCAGGTCGTCTGCAGGTCATTTAGCACCACGTTCTCCACGAACATGCTGTGCGCGAATGGAGAGGGGTGACCATCGTCCAGCCACGCCCCGGCCCAGTCACGGAAGGCTCTCCTCGCCGACCGGAGTTGGACTGTTTTGTTGACATTTATGTCAACAAAGTGGCTTTAGACATTCATCCTTTTCTGCAGCTCCATCTAGTGGATGCATAACGTAACTCCAGCCTCTACTGTAACGTCTATTCTATGCGCCTTATAATGCGGTGAGCCTTATACGGTATTTACTCCTTTTCTCCAGACGAACCACAGAGCTGAATGAGACGCTGCTGCTTCTCAAGTCCCTGCATGTTTTGAGTTGTAGTTTATACTTCTTTATTATGCTAAACACAGAAATAAAAACAGAATTTAAAAAAAGAATATCAGTTTAGACAAACAAATATAAAAGTTGTGTTAAACTTTGTTTTCAGTGTGGACTAAGTGGAATAACAGAAGCAAACACAACACCAAACTTTACAAAATGACACAGAGTCCTTCGACTGTAGCATGATAAAATTCACATATGAAATGTATGTCTCATGTTAGCAATGATGCACAATTAAAATGTTGGATTAAATGTTTATTTTCAGGTTAGTTTGTACTTTGTCATCCTTTCCAATTACAAAACCGTTATTTGTCAAACTGTTTCGGTTTAAATGAAAATTTAATTTGCTGTCCACCTCTGTCATGTCAGAGAGGCAAGCTTTGTGTAAATGTTTTATTTAGAAATTAGTAGTTAGAGACATTTTTCCTGAATTTCTAACCTTACTGAACCCAAACATTGATCTATTAATTATTTTCTAACAGAATAAATTCAGTTTCCATGGTATCCTAAATTTAATTTTGGGTTCTGAAGACTAGAAACTTATTTCAGAGTAATAATCAGGTTTGTCCACAAAGTATTTGAGTTTGTTTTCACACACTCACAGCATCTTGATATTAAATATGCAAACTTTAGAAGAGTAGAGTAGATCACTACTCAGACTGTAAGATAGTCATTGTGTTCATCAAACACAGGCAACTGATTTTATGTAATTATTTAAATTTTCTGTAGCACCATCCCAAGGCTAAAAGTCTTAACTGTTGGTGTCCAGGATGTGTGGGGTCTGCAGAGATGCTAGCTGCCCTTTTCTGGCCCTAAACCAGTACAAGTCCTGGATGTAGGGAGTGTCATCCATCCTGCACGCCTGTCCTTCACAGTCTGGCCCTGTCCCGCTTTGTGGCTGAACTAAACCAAGCAGTGATGATCAAACAAAGGACAAACTAGAAGATGACCAGCTGCCACAGGAAGTGACATATAGGAGGATAGCCAATATGTGGGAAAGTCTGGATGGTTTGAAGTTTCTCAAGAAATTATTAAAGAAAATTAATACATTTTATCACTGCAGTTGTTCTGTTGCTGCTAATTAACCTATGGTTTTGAAATTATAAACGTAACTAATTTCTGAAATTTCTCACCAACCAGTCTCATCATCTGAGCCGTAAACATGTCATCACTCCAGGCCCATCGTATTCATCATGTGTGTGTTGACAGGCCAGACTGAACCCTATCTGGTTTTTAATAAAAGGTCAATACAAGAGCAGCGTCTGCCTGACTTTGTACCAAACATGTTTAACTCGAGGATTTCTTGAGTAATTGCCTTCTTGTCCTGTTTAGTTGCTTAAATATCTTTTTCTGTGGCCACATTTCTGCCTGGAGGAAGAATCTCAGCAGCTCTCCACCTGCCTCCACCCTCGGATTTCTTCTTTTCCCCACTGTGCTGCTGTTCAACTCATGTCTCACATTCTTTGAGAGTGCAGCTGTTTACACCCAGTGTTTCCCTCTCAGTAGAGTCCTTTCTTTCTAAATGGCTCAATTACTGCCTAAGTGGAACTGGAGAAAATATCAGCAACATAATATAAATTAAAACAGAAAAATAAACAAATAAAATAAAAGACTTGGCATCACGGTGGATCTTGAGACGATGTTGATGTTTATCTGTGAAAAATTGGAAATCCAATATTTTTTCAGTCCTCTTCCTGCTTCTCCTGTCTCTCCCTGATTTTTGTGTTTCTGTTTTAAGAATTTATAAGATGCCACATTTTCTCAACACATTCTTCATTCTAAAAGTGTGTAATGTGTATTACCTGTTTCTTGCTCTCTTTCTATTTATGATATACTTTTTTATGATATACTTTTCTTTTCATAAAAATGCAACTTGATGGATCTCTGCCAATAAAACATTCACATTCATTTATTTAGATGCTTGTTCCAAGTATTAAAACATGTTAGAATTCTTGTCTCATGATATTTTTAAATTTCAAAACTTAATAGTTCATATTTGGACAGTATGCTACTCTGATGATGACATGCATAACATTATTTTAGTGTCATTTAGTCATTTTTTCTGATCAAATATTGATTTGAGTCAAGCATATATTTGTACATCAGTATTTATGCTGACATGAAGTATCTCATTAATGTATGAAAATATTAATGACCATGTTCAGGTGCAGATCTTTGATGCCACTGGGAATTTAAAATGAGACATTATGTGAATAACACACAAGAAACTGTTGTGACCTTTCTGAGGTCTAAAAATAATGTGGCCACACATCCGTGGACTGGTTTTGTTCTGGCTGTGTTGTTGTGGTACTCTGTTTGCTCTTCGGCTGCGTGGCGTTACCTGCTGCATGGCGTCACCTGCTGCGTGGCGTTACCTGCTGCGTGGCGTTACCTGCTGCATGGCGTCACCTGCTGCGTGGCGTTACCTGCTGCATGGCGTCACCTGCTGCGTGGCGTTACCTGTCGCGTGGCGTTACCTGCTGCATGGCGTGGCTGTCCCTGCTGGTTCTCTGCACACCTGTGAGCTGTTAGGCTGATTACCTGCCTGCTTAAAATAAAGAGGCTCACACTCATTCTGCACCTGATGGAGCGATGAGAAAGCAGCATGGAGAGCTGAGGTTATGGAATCAGAACCTTTAAAAAGTATTCAACCCTCAACCAATACCAATAAGAAGGTGAAACCACCCTCTTATTGGTTTTACAAATCAATCAAAATCAGCCAAATTTGGTTTTCTTGACAAAGTAAATTTAGCACAAAACATTTAACGCGACAGTAAAAACTGATTTCTACAAAATAATGACCATTAAATGAAAAAAATGTTGTTTTTTTTGATAGCCAAATTGTGTTGATCATAATTGATTTGTAAAAGTAATAAAAAAAGGGTGAAATAGGTGAATACTTACAGGCACTAAATATTTGTTAGACTTCCCAGTGGGCAAGAAAATTGTTTATAATTTGAGATTTTTTTATGTCTATAAATGATTAAAAAAACCTTATGGACAGGAAGGTTATAATTTATACATGAAAAAGTTAAATTTACAGATTAGGTAGTTAGTAATCGACAGATGATTGGCACTTCTAACACATGAATGTTGAGACAGACTATTGCATATTAGGAGTTACTGTCTCTCTTTTTATGCTGCCACACCTGATAAATCTCTTACTGCTCACCTCTGAATGTCCTCAGCCCTTTAGAGAGTGCTGCACTGATGACCTCTCTGGCTCATGGCTTGGAAGTAGCCTCCTCAGGCTGCTGCTGTTGCTACCAAAGAATGGAACAAGTGTGTGATGTGCAAAATGCAGCCAGCAATAAACTGGAGCCAATTATTATCTTTGTTTCTCTGCCCCAGGGGCCCCAGTGGGCTCCTCTGGCCCCAGATCTGAAATGGGTGAACGGTGAGAGCGTGCATGTGCTGATGTGCGTGTCTTGGCCAATGAGGGGTTGTTGGTAGTGCACAGAGCAGCAAACATAACGCTGCTCTGGAAAGAAAAAAGAAATAAAGTCAGTCGCTCAACATTGCAGTTACCATAAAAATATCATGAAACGAGGATCTTGCTTCTCTCTTTAAGAGCAGTTTTGCCATCAGGTATTAAAGAGGCCAAAGCAACGAGTGCACAGTTGCTATAGAAATGAGCAATAAAGGAGTCTGGGAAAATGAGTATTGTGGGGAGGGGTACAAGCAAGGTTGCTCTCAGGGTCGTGTTTGCCCTAACCCCCATGGCCTTGTTACAATATATATGACCCATTTATGTCTCCATCCACTGTAGCGGCTGACCTTGCTGTTTACGAGGCTGCCGCCACAAAGAAGGCCATCATACAATTGGCTTGATTCATGTGACATGTCTGCTAAACAACAGGCTTGTTACCCTCAACACATCCACCTGTCCAGCTCGTACCAGCTGCTGTAAACGTGCTCAGTGAGATATATTAGCTCTGGGCTGGAAGCATTATGTTGACAGGTAGATTTAGTTACCTGTTCAGATCAATACAAGCTGCTCCTGCAGCTAACCAACACAGGGCTTAGTATGATGTGTTGGTGACATTTTCCGAAGTGACATAACAGATTTTGTGGATATGAAGTGGCATTATGAAAGTTTCTAATATTTAAGACACATTAAATAGGTAAATTAATGCAATAGGCAGCAACAGATAATTCATCTTTTTTTTATAGGATGTGCTTCTTAAAACCGACTAGATCTGCTTTTGGGTTGTGAAAAAATAATCTCCTGCGACCAAGAAAGGAAGAGATCACAGATCAGGAAGAACAAATACAGGAAGCACAGAGTTGAGTTTTGTTATGGCTCATAATGTGAGTTCAGTGCCTGTTTCCTCATCTCCTGCTGAGGCAACGAGGAAACCGTTTACCTCAACCCAGATCAAAGATAGATGCTCTCAACGTGACTGACACTTGTGAAAAAATGAGATTGAAAAAGCACCAAGTATCCTTGGATTTCAAACAGTGTATTGACACAGAGTAAATAATAGAGAAATATCTTATAAAAGACTGATCAGACTGATTTCACTGAGTGTGATAGATAGATAGATAGATAGATAGATAGATAGATAGATAGATAGATAGATAGATAGATAGATAGATAGATAGATAGATAGATAGATTCTTTAAAAATCAGAGTTCATTGTATTCTTTCTTATTAGAGAGATGAACATGTGGTTATGCTTTTTATATTCTGTATCAGGTGACATTAGATTGTACTCCTCTGTTTATTTTTCTAAAATTTCACAAAGCAATATTATCGTTTCACAAATTTAAAAGGATCTCGTATTATTTACTAGAAAGGGAGGTGTTCCTAATATAGAAAGCCCTCATATTTATAACAGAGTGCAGCGGTACCCTGCAGCACCACTAATAATAATTACAGACTTCAAGAAGAAAAGATTTATAATGAGATTGTTTAATTAGACTCCATTAGTTCTGGGGTGCTACGTAATAAACTGGCAACTGAACAAAAATTCAACCCCTTGAAGTTATGTTTTTAATCTAAGATTTTTATATTTGTCACATTTATCAAACATTGCAAAACCAGTTCAGACATACAAGCGCAGCTTTCACCAAACTGCTGCCAGATCCTGTTAGCTCTCTTTATTGAGATGAAAGAAATTTAAGAGAGAAATTAAGATGAAAGCAGTTTGTTTATATGCTGTAATGTTTGCATCCAAAAAAAATAAATGATGTCATAAAAACCTGCTCATGAAGCTCTTCCCTGCCTTTCAACGGTTCTTTCAACTATCGACTGAACCTGCAGTTTTCATGACTACTCTGTTATGCAACTGTCACAATGCAGACGCTAAAGTCCGGAGCTTTCAGATCAGTGCCTCTCATCCAGAATATGAGACACAAATAAGTCTTTTTACACGTCAGAGAATAACTAGATAAAAATACTGCCTAAAGCACTCCACACCAAAACAATGCCAGGATAGTCACCAATGTTGTTACACATGGTTCAAGGTCCGTACTTTTCTTTGTTAATGTAAACAACATTTCAGCTTCTTGTGATCAGTGATAAAACAAGATGCGCTGTTGATAATGTAAAGGTGACAGTGTCACTCTTGTTTGTTTTTTTCTGAAGTCTAATAAACACCAATAAATATGCAGTAACTGTGTAGGAACCCTGCCTATTTATGGGTTAAGATGAAAGGACTTTTCTGTGGAATGTACCTCCAAATTATCTGTAGAAAAATCACCTTGGATTAGAAGTATCTAATCTGCTACTTGACATAGTTTATGCTGCCATTCACAAATTCAATCCAAGAACGCCATCCAGTTTTCTTTGGCTCTAATTGGCTAAGACCAGAAGAGGGAACATAAGAAAGGCTGTAGATGTTAACTTCTGCTGTAGCGCTAAGATATAGATTCCACAGGACGTATCAATGCATATTAATGTATAGCTGGTGTTTGAGCTATCAAAATACACAATTATGAGCATTTTTAGAGGGGGTCTCAAATATTCAAAGATTTCAGTTATTCACAGGCAGCTGTGCTTCATAAGCCCTGCAAAAATGGAGGATTCACTATAAAAATAACCTAGAAAAGTGGTTGTAGGTAGATAGATAGATAGATAGATAGATAGATAGATAGATAGATAGATAGATAGATAGATAGATAGATAGATAGATAGATAGATAGATAGATAGATTTCATCTTCACCAAGTATTTTTTTCCCCTCAGAATTGAATCCTACTGTTTTAATGAAGAAAATGCAACCATACATCAAAGAATCATACTTGTAAGATCAGTTGATTCAACATAATTAACTCCCAGTTTACGCCCTCCTAACCTTGATCCCCCACTCCATCTTCCCCACATCTCCCCCTGAGGTCGCAGCACAGCATGGGTCCCAGCTGCGTGGAAGCAAGCTTGAGTGCATCCTGCTGTTGCCATCACAACCCTTATGAGCCACAGGCATTTCTATAAGGGTGTATGTTGTGTTTACGCTGAGAAAGAGCAATACAGTGACTAAAAGCCACTGAACAAATAGCAAGAGAGATGACGTCTCATTTGGAAATTCAAACATTCGGAGCTGAGAGATGTGATGTTGGAGCTCTGGTGTCATTTTGTATGAATAATTCCTTTTATTTGAGTATGCACTTTCAAAAGCTGGCCCTTTTGATCAATGCAGTGTCAGGCTGTTTGCAGGTGCTGCTGTGTTCGAGTCCTATTAGATTTTAGGTGATGTTTTATTTGAAGAGTTTTGTCCTAAAGTAGTTTAAATAACTGGGGAAACGAACATAAAAAGTTATTATCGGGGTTTTTTTTTGTCTAAATCAGGAAAAATATGTTTTATAAAATTGCACAGCTGTCAACTGAAGTCGCACTTCAAACTCTTTTGTAAATTAATTTAGAGTTTTATTTATTTATTTCTCTGTAGTTTTCATTTGAAGAGTTGGGTGTAAATATTGAACGGGAAAAAATACCAGTTTTAGATTAAGAAAACCAAAAACATTGTGAAAAATGTCAGAGCAGATTTAAGAGATGCAAAATTTCTGACTTGACTGTCACAGAATGTCTTATCTGTAAATGTAGTAATCATTTCTAGGACGGGTGATAAGATTTTAAAGTGAATAGTGACCAACTAACACCTGAATTTCAAAACAACCGCAACTGAAAGCTGGTGAGAAACAGGAACTCGAACCAAAGTTCACTAACTTTTTAAGAAGATTGCACCAAATCTTTTATGACATCCTGGGTTTCCGATGTTTCCCCTTCGTAGATTGTTGGTCTTCCTCAACAATCTAAACAATGTTAAGGGAGCTAACTTTGAAATGGGGCACTTATCCAAGCACACATTGTCAGTAGATGTGGTTAACTCAATCAATTAATATTAAAGGCTAAGTTTCAAGAAAATACAGAAAAATAATTGGTAAATTGCAATTGGTCATTAAAAATTTCATTTGGTTTAAGTTTGCCAATGTGGCTGAGATCCTCACAGGAAAAATGCAGAAGATAGTCAGGATTGTTGTAGGAAATATGCAAATCAACAGCTTATGAGTTGTTCACCCATAATGTCAAAATAATTTTTATTTTGTCTGAAACTTGATGAAGCCTCAAAAGTCATGGCTCGGCTACCCAGCATGCACCAATGAGCTCAGACCCAAAGTCTGCAGCAGATTCCATTACCTGACCATTTTCTGTGCTTTTGACCCTTTGAATTACTACTGGTTTACCCTCTGCTGACACCAGTTTGTCATGGGAGACTTACCAGCTAATGAAGGCCCAAAAACCTGTATGGATGATCAAAACTCTCCACTACCTGCAGCTATGGGGAAGGTAGACTTCACTGGTTTGCCTTTATTATTTCTTCACTAGTTTTATATTCAACCCTGTTTGGGCTTGCAAAATATTCTATAGGGCGAATATAACACATTCAGCCTGTTATTTCAGCTTGTCTGATGGGATTGTTAAACATTCACACTATTGCAAATGAACATGTTCACAGGTTTGTTGGATCATAATTTAAAATAAAAGTTAATAACGGAAACTTTGTCAATAAAAAAATGTTTCTGGTAGCTCTTTGTGAAAGCAAATATTTGTTCACCTTTATGAGTCAAGATGAGTCTCACAGCTGGAATAAAGTTCTTCTGAGGTTTTACTGTTTCTGTTTAAAATGTTATTCCTTTATAATTTGTGCAGTCTTGTAAATAGGAGGATATTTGTGGGAGTTCATGGAGTGTTTTAGGTTCAACAACCTAAAACACGTTGAAGGTCCCAGACATTGACTTCACTGTGTGATACAGTTCAGGTCCTTCTTCTATGTGTTCATAACCTGATTATGAACACATATACAGTCACTGGATTGTGACTGTTCTTAAGTTTACTTTTAGTGTCTGTATTTGCAAATAAAAAGTTTTGAGTTGGCTAATTTGTTTTTACAATAACTTAGTTTTTGCATTGAATAAAAATTGAACAGTTTTGCCGAGATGAGTGCAATCAAAACAACTTAAAATGAAATTTTTATTCCACATAGCTGAGTCGCTTTCGCCTCTGTTGCTGTCTGTCTCGCTGTATTTTTATCAACAAATTGAGACAAGAAGGGAAACAAGCCTCAATTATCAGATAATGAGCATGTTGATGATAAGTTACTTAGCAATCAGGGCATCCTAATAAGTATTTATTGGTAGCTAATAGGCTGTGGGCTCACCAATATGCAGCCATTAGCAGGTAATTCATAATTAATTAGCTTCACACACTCGTCCAATTAGAAAAATACGAGACCATTAAGGAATAACAGATCGGTCGTTAGTGTCAAATATGCAAATACGTGTTTACTCATTAGGGAGAAAAATCTATCTGAGTCAAAATTAGGGGATGTGGCTGGGAGTTTTTATCCAAGTTGGCAGAATTAATAAAGGAGATGATTTCTATCAAAGTAAAGAAAAACTAGAATAAAAAGAAGAAATATTTGAATGAAATAATTTGTTTTAAAGATTAAAAATCTGTCCTACTTTAATCTTTAAACAGTTTTGAATCTTTAAACAGTTTTGAAACAGTTGTTTCTTAACCTGAGGATATTTAGGTTTGCAGGAAAGCTTTTCCTTCAGCAGAAAGGTGCTGCACAGTTTGACACTAAAGTTTAAGCAAAACTTACTTATGGTTTCTCCTTCATTAAACATAAAATAAGACTAAAATACTCTGGGACACAGATAAGAAGAGAAGGCAGGAATGAGAACGTGACAGAACAAGCCAGTCTCAGATATATTTTACATAACTGCACAGTATCATTTTACCTATGTTGTAAATTTGTTCTTACTGTACAATATCTTACTTTCAGCATTTTTTGTCTGTGTGCGAATATGGATGCTCACGTTTACCTTCAGTTGCTGCTGTGTCACCTGAATTTCCCCCAGTCTATTCTAATCTGATCACTGAGGAAGAATATGGAAAATAATTAATACAGACATCTTGGTGGCAAATCAATACAGTACTATCCTCAACTATCCTGTACTCTCCTGTACGCAAAAAGCAAACGTTTGTTCTAATTATCATCAAGCTTCTAGACCAGGACGGAGGAAGACTGGTCGAGTTTCTGCACAGAAAACCTTCATGCTGCCATCCTGCTGATGGATTGATTATTCATACTTAAATTAGCTGTCTTCACATTAACTTCTCTTGGAAAACACACTGTTTTCTGGATTTTGTCACTTCAGATTTCAGAAGTGTCCTTACTGAAGGACACTGCAGGTGAACTGTGATGGAATTTGAGATTGCTGATCAATTAGTGTTTCAACTTGAATTCAAAACATTTTTTTCATCTTTATCAGCTCCTTTTACTGTAGACTGTCCATCCATCCATCCATCCATCCATCCATCCATCCATCCATCCATCCATCCATCCATCCATTTTCTGTACCCCCTTGTCCCACAGTGGGGTCAGGAGGTCCTGGTGCCGATCTCCAGCTAACGTTCCGGGCGAGAGGCGGGGTCACCCTGGACCAGTACTGTAGAACGTGCTTTAGTAAAAACACTGTGTTGTCACTTTCGATTAATATATGTTGTGTTCACATGAAACAGGTTGTCTTTTCTTATCTTGCATGATTCGTAGGAGACATTTTTCATTCAGTGTTTCAAATGTTGAAATAAATGTTTGTGTTTTGAGAGATGGAGTCATGGGGCATCAATGTCATTTCAAGAATTTGCAATCACAGTTTTAATGGAAAGTCCATGTCTGACAAAAAGAAAGAGTTCTCTCAAAACATGGCTGGAGGGCATCTTTTTCTTCGAGTAAAAACAAATTTTGCATTCAGAGATGAGGACTGTTATGGGTTGGAAAGCTAAGTCTGCTTGTTCAGAAGACAACACCTACTCAAGTATAAACCAGGTATTCAAGTAAAACATGAACCACAACACAGTAAAAATGGCAGTTATTTCATTAAAAAACGACAAGGTATCAAACCATTTATCCAAGCAAGTGTAGTTTCTGTTCAGCAGTAACAAAGTTGGCTTCAAAGAAAGGTCAGGGAAATGCTGTGTGAAAGAAGTCACTGCGAAAGTTTTCTTTTCAAGGTGAAAGCGTTTGGTAGAGATGCTATTTTATGACATCAGTTTGTGTTTACAGAGATGAAAGGCAAAAGGACAAAGACAGACTTTCATAGCGGACTGAGTATGAGATGTGAGAGGAGGACGATAGAAGTGGACTGTTTGACTCCACTGTGAACATGATTAATAAAAACGATGGTATGAAAGAGTTAAAGAAATAGAAATAAAGATTGTGAGCAGTGACCTAAGTTGTTCCACAAGCAGAGAGTAACTATGGAGCTACTGTTTTCAAATGCTCATCATTGTTTTTAGCTTTAAAATAATGTATCATTTTCTTTTAGGGTGCAATAACAAACATTAAATGGGATGTATTATGCAAAATTCCCATTTCACACATTTTTGTGCTTCCATTTGGGTTTGAACGGCTTCTAAGAACAGCCCAAGCATTTAAAAAAAACACCCAGCCAGTTTTTGGCTATAAGTTCATGTTTGTTGGTGTCTGGAAAATGAGTCATTTCAAAAACATCCAGAATGAAATATCACAAATCAGCAGACACTGCCCATCACCTAGCAACCCCAGTGATGCCCAACCCGTTACCAAGCAACCGAAGCAGAGCTCCACTACATTTCGTCAGCTGGTTTTCCGACTGTCTGCGCTGTACAATGGCTTCTGGAAAAGACAAGTGTTTAGTTTTAGACTTAACATCCAGAAACCACTTGCTGCATTCTTGGTGGTTGTTCAGGAGGCTCCACTTATTATTTTCAAAGCAGTACGGTTGTATAATTGCATATATTTAAGTTTGAGGATAAAAGTATGATTCTGACCCTATGTGGATAATAGTAGTTGTAGAAAACTATAACTGCGAACTTCTGAGTCTATTACTGATTTTTGATTCAGTAAATTTGATCCTGTATATTATGGCAACGCTTCCAGAAACCAGTTCAAAGGAAACTTAAATACCAAAACTGATTCCTGCTAATGATGACTGTAACTATTCCTCAATATGTTATGTTATATTTTTTTTATGTCAGAGCTTTTCAGCAATACAGCTATCGAAGAAGATTGCCTTGTATTTTAAAATAAGTTTCTTTTTAGATTTTTCCTCTCAATTTTTTGTACAAGAAATGAGGAGAACTGAAAGATAGAACAAAAGCTTTCTTTTTAAACCGCCGCAAATAAAAACAAAGAATTGTATTCTTTCATCAAAGCGGTATGTAAATGGCGGCACTCTCAGGATATTATTCCTTGAGGACTCACAATAGCAACACAGTTGAGTTGCTGAGGGTTTGCTGTTTATTTCCTTTTTTTCAATAGCGCTGTCTTCATAAAGGCTCTGTCAAGCCAAATGAAAAAAAAATAAAAATGTCCTGCTGTTGGGTCACAGATAAAAAATGTTTTAATTAAGAAGGTTGTGTGGCCTTTGAGGGAAGTTACTCGGTTTGAGTCGTGGGAGCTTGGAAGTCCTGCCCCATGCACAGAAGAGCATGCATGGTGGTTGGTCGTGCGTATTTATTATGATCTTGGGTGTATTCCTTGGAAGAAGCAAATGGAAGATGGGGAAAGAGGAATGCTGTAAATGTCCCTTGAAATATGGAGCCGCTAAAAGCAGAAGTTTCTCATGAGTAGAAATGTTGCTAACAGAAAGCAGAGCTGGAGTCAAACAATACAGACGAGAAGAACGTCGGCTCTAGGGCAGCAGTCAGATTTTTCTTTTGGAAATGAAATAGAATTATATAAATATAAATGTTGGATATGAAAATGATTTATTATACAGTCATGGGTACGTACCGTATTTTCCGCACTATAAAACCGCACCTTAAAACCTTCAATTTCCTCAAAAGCCGACAGTGCGCCTTATAATCCGGTCCGCCTTATATATGGACCAATATTGAGCCACAACAGGTCTAGCAGCTACGGTAAGCAGCCGCCGACTTCTTTTTCGTCCGTCGAAGAAGAAACAGCTGGTGCATGTTGGGATAGTTGTCAGAACGCTGGTTTGTAATCTATTAATAAAGTTTGACTGACCTATCTACCTACCGATCGTCTAGAATCAGGTCGTCTGCAGGTCATTTAGCACCACGTTCTCCACGAACATGCTGTGCGCGAACATGGAGGGTGACCATTGCCCAGCCACGCCCCGGCCCAGTCACGGAAGGCTCTCCTCGCCACCGGAGTCTGACTGTTTTGTTGACATTCTCTTTAGTGCAGCTCCATCTAATGGATGCATAACGTAACTCCAGCCTCTAGTGTACTGTCTATTCTATGTGCCTTGTAATCCAGTACGCCTTATAGTGTGGAAAATACGGTAAATGATTCAGATTGCAAGAGGCTGGCTCTTTCCTGGAACAGTTGTACAGGCAGTAACCGATGCATCTGACAGTCAGAATGGTGAGAGATGGTCCACAGACACAGAGCAAACCTCGTTAACATTTTAAATATTTGGACTTTGCAGAGCTTGAATGGGGTCACATTGTGGAAAAGCATTGGGTCAGATGCTGCATGAGGGCACCCACAGACAGTTACTATGAATGTGACGACCACAATAATAAAAATTGAGAAAATTAAGAATCCTAATTTTTTGTTGTTTTTTTCCTTTGCTTTTATTTATTAAAACTATATTATTTTCTTTACTCACTGGTTAGTTCTGGAAAAACAGTGTTGCCTGTCATTTTAAGTAACTGAAACTTTGGAAACTGAGACTTCCTTAAAAAAATAAATAAAGTCAAGTTTTACAGATTAGAACAATTCTGACCTTTTCACAGAGGTAGTGGTGTTGGCGTCCACTGCTGAGGGCTTGTTTTCTAACTAATACAACAGTGGAAGTGGCATGTCACTTTCCCCTGCCTCCACGTCATTCTAACAGAGCTGCTGTCACCTCTTTCTCTGCCTCTACTTTTGAAGGCGCTACTAAAAGACTGCGCTAATTCCATGTTTAGAAATTTCAATTTCTGACATGCAACCAAGAGCTTCTTTGGCTTTCCTTCTTTGTGTCAAGGACAAACATGACTCAGACCTTGCTAAATGTGCTTGCTCAGATTTCTAGCTTCCTTTTTTGACCTGCTAATTACGTTGTTTAATAACAGGTTGAAAAAATACATGAAACAATTCAAAATCTTCATGGGTTGCCTTCAATCAAAATTATGAAAAAAATAGGATTCAACAATTTAAATAGAAAGCAAAGTGAAGGATGTTCACATTGTAAAATGTCTTTAAATAAATAAATGTACTATTGGAATGAAAGTCACACTTTTTCACCTGCGCTGGAATCCTTTTAAACCTGCAGCTGCATATCCGCTGCTGGCAGCTGGAGGGTTTCTGTTGGCCTTTCATCCCTTTTTGTTGCCAGGGGACGCATCAAATTATGATGAATATGTCACTTTGTGTATGAGGCTGATTAACATTTAAGTAACAATTTGAACAAGGCTACTTTGAGAGTCAGGAATATATGAAGTGTAATCCAACCTGCATGAGCGTTACCTCTAGACCAGCTGCAGGTCTTTTTTTCTCTCTTATTTATAGCTAAAGAAATATTTATGTGAATTAAAACAGAGCCGTTACGACACATTGAGGCAGTACCACGATAACACTAATGGCTTTGTTTTTAGTAATTTAATCTACAGATTTAATTTACAGCACCTTAATGTAAGAACCTTGTTTTTCTTTCAATTTCAGAAATAATTGGAAGTAAATATTTCATTTGTCAATATGTTTATTAGGTTTGGTCATGCATTTAAATATGTAAAATGATAAGTGAACAGACACAAAGTGAGATGGAAAGACGGGGTTGGGATGATCTCATCAGGAATGATCTCATCCTCTTTGTGTATGTGGGTGATTCCTGGAGGGAGACGCTGGGAAGGTCAGCCACTGGAGGAGGGGAGTCACCCTCTCCTTTCTTTCCCACAGAAACTTTGCCCCACACACTCGTACACACACACGCTGAGCTTTTGTGTCTGACTTTGATCTGGCACTGTTGCCAACATCAAAAAGTTCTCTGTCACCAGTAGCAATGCTGCACAGCGATGTTAAAGAAAAGGTAAATGTGTGCAGAAAACGCAGCAGGAAATATGAGGTTAGTCTGCTGGTTGATGCTAAATTATTCATATTGTTTTTGAAAGCAAAGACAAGAAAGATGAGAGAGCAAGAGATAAGTTTGCTCTTTACAGTTTTTATATGCACAGCCCCCGCCACAAAGATGTACAAGACGCCTTGAAATTTATTCATCTTTTTCCACTCTAACCCAGTCTGACACTGAAAATCGGAGAAAGATCCGGTCTTTAACTTCAAAAAAACAATATATATGAAAGAGTTGTTTTAAGAAAAACAATGGTTGCGCTATTTTCAATACATCTTAAAATCCCCTAAAAATAAATGTAGTTTATTGTGATTTGTTTGTCTTGCAAAGTGGAGCAAATTCTTATAGATTATTTCAGACACAAACCTAGAGGCTTCAACTAAAAATCTAAAATGGTTAATTTTGGGTCTGAACCAAAACCTGTCACAACAACAACCTTCTTCTCAGCATTCAAACCTAAATCCTGTGGAAATCTTCAATAATAAGAGACTTTATTATCTTTGCCTAAAACTTGGTAAAGAATAGACAGTTATGTTCAAATTTAAAATTTATTTTTTAAAAGTATAGTTTTGTACGTTAATTTAATCTGTTTTCATTCATGAATTGTTATTCAAACATTTCATATCATTCACAACAAAATGACAATATAATTAAGAGGCAAACTAATTAGATTTTTTATTTATTATTATTATTGTCCAGGAATATGAGATTTTAAAATGTATGTTTCTTTTCTTTCCTCCCTTCTTTCCCATTTTGAAGAGCGGCCAAGAGAAATTAGTCACTGTTTCATAGAACGGGAAGAAGACACCATCTTTTTGATATCCGATAAAGTAATTATTCTTTTTTATATGGGTAAGATTTCCTGTCACTTTTCTCTTATCACTCACATTCTCTGTTGCAGAAATATTTAAAAGGGAACAACATTTTGGTTTCCTGTCTGACAACCTCTTATGGTGTAGGACGCAGGATTTGTAAGAGAATCTACACAGTTGCAGTACAAAGAACAAACTAATGCACAGTAATAATCCAATCATATTTAATAATACACAATAAACATAAAAGAAGACAACATTCTTTATGTTCTGAACAGTTAGATTTATATGACAGGGGCTGAAACCACAGAGCAGTCTTTGTCTAAGGCTTCACTTTGAAGTAAAGTGAGTTTTTTTTTTCTTCCATCTTGTCTGTGCTGAATGCTGCGGAGGAAATCAAGGACGTTTCTCAGAACTTCACCTCTTTCCTTTGTAAGCAGCTGAAGCTGACTAATTTCAGTGGAGATAACTCTTTTCAAATGCTAACTCCTGCAAATTACAGTTAAATGCTGTAAAACCTTTCAGTCATTTCAATTAAATGAACTCAGATAGAAAAGTGAAGGTTACTGGGATATGATGTGTATAACCTAGAGTGGTGCTGATGTTTGGTGGTATACCTAGAATCCCTGCACAGATCCATAAATAACTACAAAACCACTATTGAACTCCAAAAGTTGTTCATTAAATGAAGAATCTAATTTTCATGTGTGAAATAAAAAGAAGTAGAACGACATAAGTGATTCCGACACATGGCAGGGTCAAAATGTTAAGCATATATTCAGTAATTATATGTCTATAATGAGTCTGACAATTAGAGATTCCCAGTAAAGAGGTGAAAGTAAAGAAGCAGTTTTACTTTGTGCTGCAGTTATCTAACAGTGAATAAGTCATCATCTTTGACATTTGAATCAAATGTGTGCATGAAAAATTCTTTACTGACATTCATTAGGGAAATGTGATGAATGTTAATTTGTGTAGAACTTGATTTTTTTCAAATGTGGCAATTTCTCCTACAGAAAAGTCTAATGACATCAAAACATGAACTATGTTACAATTATGAGATAATTTATTTTTTGTACATTTTTACCAGAAGTGCCAATAAATCGATGTTCAAAGAAGAACTTTTGAACTAATAGGAGAATGTAGAGTTATATTTAAAATTAGAACATAGTGAGTCAGATTAACAGAACTAAAATCACAACCTCTAAGAAGGTATTAACATATTTTTGTTAAGTTCTGGATTAAACATGCTGAAGTAATATTTTTATCTTAACTGTCATCTTTTGTAAGCTGAAAGTCTTCACCATTAACGTAATATAGCATAGTTTCATATAGTGAATTGTCTTACTGAACAAATTTACTCTTTCAAGAATATTTGCATTTGTTGAACATTAATTTATTTAGCTCGCTTTAATTGCAATCTGTTGTTTTGATCCTGGGTGTTTGAGGTTTTGGATCCATTCATGTTTCTGTTTTAATGAGTTACTTGTTGGTTCTTCTTATCTTGTTAATAACAATTCATTCCTTTATTTTAGTTTATTCATTCATTTCAAACGTGAGTCAACAGCATGTTAAGTATTATTGCACCAGCTTCTCAAGCTGAATTTTCTTTTGAGTATTAGACATACTGTTAAAATAAAACTCAATGAATAGGGAAGTTTTCTGCAAATAAACAAAACTGAAACTACGCTGCACGAAAAAATAAAAACCCTCCAAACAAGGAATCCAGGCCTGTTTGCTGGAGGCAGGAGTCCATGGTATTAGAAATGTAGAGACTTGAGATGCTCCAAAGCCGTTCACAATGGGAAATGCAGGAGACCAGAAGCAAAATTGAAGCAGTGCAATCTGAAGTTTTTAAGTTTGTTATTATCTTGCTATAATAATGGTTAATATTGTGATGATCAGTTGCAATCTGTGTGTCTTTTCTTATTTCCTCTCTTCCTCATCTGCACTTCATACACTTTAACATTGTGGCGACACCATTTGTGTCCAGTATGAACATCTGCTGCCATGAGACTCTGCCCAGCTGACTACAGATTATATTAGCGTGAAAAATACAAGTTCATAAAACTTGGAATATGTTAGTCTCCAAACAGTCCTTTGTGTTATGAGGATTGCTGCGCACTGACATTGTGATGATGACGTATCATGCAGTCTGACCATGTAATGCATTTACCAAGGTAATCAGGTATTTATGTTCCCAGGAACCCATGTTTTCATGAATAGTATCTAGTGTGGTTTGTGTTATGTTCCAGGTAGTCATCCGGCCAGGACGGGGTTTGCTCATGAGTGATGTGTTTATTCTCAGGGATATAATAAAACTTTGACTACATTGTGTGGGCACCAGAGCTGCAAGAATGAGCATTTTTCTGATAAAATGGTAGAATATGACTTACTGGGAATGATTCGAGGTAAACTTAAGGAACATTGCCTTTACTGTTAGAACAGGAAGCTACTTATCACAGTCTCAGGGCAATATTTAGTCAGCCTGATTTGGAGGTTTGTGTTGAATCACAAATGCTCCTTCAGGTGAGAATTTCTTAACTGCAAAGTATGTGAGATACTGACTTTCTTTTTCCTCCAGGTTACAGCCTTTCGGGACGAAAAAGTTTGTGCAGAGGAGCCAGATTTCTTTTTTAATGACTTCCAGCTCTTTAATCTAAGAAAATTCAGTAAGGATTACTATGACCTGGATGAATGAGAATTGATACGGATGAATGCTTAGAATGAATTTATAAAGTTTAAGCTAAATGTCTGGTCTAATCCATTTTTACATTCTTGGCGACTCTGATATGTTTCTTGGGTCCAGAAGCTGCAAAATGTAAAACAAGGATATTAAATAATGTACAGCGACCAGAACAGCTCAACACATGAGTATAAAACTTTGTATATCACTTTGAAATATTTTGTGAACGTAAAAAATATGTTGGTGTCAAAAGCAGCAACTGAATTTTTCAACATGTTTACTATTTTTTTGTGTTGTCTTATAAATATTAGAGTTTCAGATTTATCTGGCTGTTCCCAAAGTCCGAAAGTAACAAAATGGAAAAAAGATCCAGTAGGCAAAATACCACAGGGCGTGTTAACGTAGTGAATTACTTTTACAAAGAATTTTTACACAAAACTAAAGGGGAAAATATTCAGACACGAGTTTATTATTCAGGCTCAGCTTTAAAATAATTATTCTCATATTTTTATTCCATTGGAGAAATTATTACAGAAATCTGAAAGTAGCAAATCTGGAGAAATGTTCATTGTATCTTTAGATATGATGCATTTTTAACATAACATGGTTGTTACAGATCAATATACTGAATCTGTTAATCAGAAAAAATATAACTGGCAGATGATTATTAGGATGATTTATTCAATCAAGTTATTGAATGTCTTTTGTCTGTATGACATTTAATTTTTGGTTGGGTTAAATTGTGCAAGATATAAATTACATTTAAAGCCGGAAACTTTTTACAAGAATTCATCACGGTCCGACTTTACTGCACTTCACAAAAGTTAGTTTTTTCACAACAGTGTGTGAACTTTATCTCTAATCTTACTGGTCATCTTCTTACTTTTCCTGATCTCCTATTACCATGACTAAGGCCAATTTTAATTTTGAAAATTAAGCTGAGAATTGTAATTCCTGCTTTTATAGCAATTTGCTACATTTCTACAGTAAAACATGATGGTGGCAACATTATGCTTTGGGATTTCTTCAGTTTCTTCTTAATTTGTTTTTTCAAGGTGGATAAAATTGTTAATTTCTAATTTGTCCTAAAATACTGATTAATTTTCACCCATAGCCATGTTATCCTAGCAGGTTTGATTGTTGCATATACTTACTTTTTCTCAACATTTACTATCTGCCATGCATCCAAGGTAAACCAATGAATCTACTTAAAGTAAATAAATACTAATTAAAAAGATAAAAGATTACTAAGAGAAACTGGGGAATATTAAATGCAATATAGGGAGTTCCTTAAAAATTGTCTGTTTTTCAGCAGCACCTATAATGGGTGAAATATCATAAGCGCTGACTGGCCTGAGCAGAGATCAGAAGCAAAATAAAAACCCCTAATCAGGTTTTGGTTGATTACGGGACTGACCAGAGGAAACCTCCAAACGGGAGATATTAGTATATCTCAAAAATTCTGAGAACTTCTGTGAGGAAAAGAAGGAAATTATGCTAAGATTAGATTTTGTGTGCTGAGAAACTCAAATCAAAGGATGCTTCAATAACAATAGTTTTAGTTCAAGAATGTGCCCATCTTGTGTTTGCAAACAAGGTTATTGCACCTTTTTTATTTACTATATTTCCCCCTCATTGTTTTTTTTTTCTGTATTTGTAAAAGAGCATCGCAGGATACATTCACACATGAAACCTCCATCAACATCAAACTGAGAATCGTCAGTGAGGAGCAGAGAAAAGTTCCTCCCAGTGGAAAATAGCATTCCTCTTCATATCCTAACACTTGTCTCTTTGTTTTCTTCAGGCCTCAGGCTGCAGACAAACACATGCACAGCAGTGTGTGAGTGATCAGAATAGGGAATGAGGTCTGTGGCATTGTACACCTGACCTCCTTACAGCTGAGCCTTGTAACAATATCATGGTGCCCCACGCTGTTGTATCGTGTCAAATGACTGGAGTCTTCTACTGCTCCTCTGGGGATGTGGATGACTGATGTATTATTTCATTTTTCCGCAGGCTGAATGTGTTCCTTTTTGTTTTGATTAATGTTGTTGCTTCTGGCTAAAAGACCAAATATTCAACAGGAGCAATTCAATGTTTTGGCAACATATTGTTTAAAGGTTTGGAAAATGGCAAATATCCAAACATTAACTACAGAAGGGGAAAAAAACAGGAACCTGTGCATGAGCATGGGAAGAACAAACAGAAATATGATGTTAGAGGTTCATTTATGGAGATAAGTCATTTCACTTTGCAGCATTTAGAACTGAGCCTAACAAATAACATGCATGGTGAACAATGACAGTCTTGTAATTTTCTGTACGCTGAAAAATAGTCTTAATACTATAATTTCTACTACATACAGCATATTGTCAAACATATTCCCTTTTCTGTCTTCAAACACATGTAAACTTCAGAGACGCCATTTGCAGCTCCAACAGCTTCATCTCTTCCAGGAAGGCTCCCCAAAACTTTAGGAGCAAGTTTACAGGAATTTTTTTAACCATTCTTCCAGAAGTGCGTGTGTGAGGTCTAACTCTGATGTGGGACAAAAATATTAGATTGGTCCTTTTATCATGTTCAGGTCAGGATTCTGGGAAGCCCATCAAGTTATTTCATACCAAAGTCATACAACCATATCTTTATGAAATGTGCTTGTGTGAGCATGAAATTGGACAAAATGTCTCCTTAATGCTAAAGATTAAGGAATGAACTGGAACTAGAGGACTGAGCCCATTCTCCTGAGAAACAACACCATGCCGTAATG
Organism: Poecilia latipinna; assembly: GCF_001443285.1. NCBI lineage: Eukaryota > Metazoa > Chordata > Actinopteri > Cyprinodontiformes > Poeciliidae > Poecilia > Poecilia latipinna. Next base: position 473,689 of record NW_015113413.1, on the reverse strand, counting down.
CCCTTTGCACCAAACTTACCCATGAGGCTGCCTAGTCAGGCAAGTGTCGCCCTCCTGGCAGCTGCCAAAGCAAGACTCATCCATTGGACTATCAGACAGATACACATGATTTGTAACTCAAAGATAACACATCTCTACTGCTGCAGAGATGTAAGGGTTGGATGCAGCTGCTTGGTCATAGGAATGCATTATGTGAAGCTTTCTACAAAATGTTCTTGTCTTATTCTGGAAGTATCCAGGTAAAAAACAGTCCATGGTGCTGCGCTTTGCTTCATCCAGACTGTCTGGACTCTCAACTATTGAGAAACTATTACTGGAGGCGTTGACTCTGCTGAAGTTTAAATTTCACCCAGTCTCTAATGTTTGCCTGTGTACATAATGCATGTTCAAAGCATTGCGGTCAGGTATTTCAACTTTCTTTTATACTCTATGAAACTATACACAAATAAGAGTCTCATTCCACAGAAAAGTCATTGAATAGGTGAATCCACTGCACATGCTGTTGGATTTCACATTGACTTCAAAGTTTCTGGAGATTTCTGTAGAATTTTCTGACATGGAAAACAATGTCAGACTGATGCTGGGAAGATGTACTGCCACTGCTCCTGCTTGCTTGCTCACTAACTAAACAGAAGCAGTGTAACATTGCATCGTGTGCGCTGTCAAAGAGACTGCCAGCCAAACGGAGTCGAGAGACTGACAAAGGCGTCGCGTCTAGAACAGCCATTCTTGACACTCCAGTTCCTGCTTCAACACATGCATTCATTAAATGCAGTGAAAAACTGTTTTGAAGAGCATTCCTCCCTTTGCATTACCAAAACCATATTCACAAGTCTGGAAAAAAAAATAATCCTCCCCTGAATGGCAAATATTAAAATGGTCAAACATACCTAGAGTTTAAAGTCATTATTTTTATTTCTACTCTGGGACGTGCATAGAAGAATGGACAAAAATGTCACTGGGCAGGGTGGAAAAGACCCGTTGAGACATTCAGCACCAAGTCTGGCTCTATAAATTATTGACTGAACACACACCTAGTCCAACTACTATTTCTACATTTTTGTTTGAAACATTTGGAAAAATGCCTTTTTCTTCCTTTTGACATATTTCCTCCACTTTTTATTGGTCTATTATATAAATCCCAAAAAAACAGCTTGAAATTTCCAGTTGCGGTGTGGCGTGCAAGACAAGGTACAATTTACATAAAATAAATGCAAAACCCAGGGTTGTCAAAGACATCTTTCTTTTCTCACTTGCTTGTCCTTCCACTCTTCAACTTATCATTTTACCATCAGCAAAAGCGAAACACAATCCTTTACATTTCTTAAAGCTACTGACTGAAGTGAGTTTAAATCTGACACAAAGTAGAACAAGTGGATAAATCTCTCCCTTTTCATCTAAAGCCCAGTGAAGAGATGAATCCCCCCGGCTCTCTTTGCAGCCTAAAGTCAAATATATGTTGGGTTAAAATCTCAGATGAAGAAAGCGTAAAGAGACCCTAATTTGAAGTGAAAAAGAGGGGGAGGGTATGTGGACTTCAAGGCTTTCTTAGCTTCCCCATCCACTTTTGTTGGCAGCTAACTGGAGTAATTGGGATGTGGATGAGACAGTGATCAAACGAAACCTTTGCACCTCCATCACTGTTAATGAAAGCTCAACAAGCAAATACAGAACTGCCAAGCCCTTTGTAGTCACACAAGTATATGTGTTTGAATGTGGAAGCACGCCTGTTTGTGAGAGTGTGTACTGTAAGTGTGGTTGCACAGATCCACTGTGATTGCTGTGGTTATTTTTAAGGCAATTATTTTGTTTTTTGGCAGCGTCAGTCAATCCGGCATTATTCAGACTGACTCGGTCTGCATTCAGATAAGTCGTCTAACAGCACAGACACAAAAAGTCAAGATTTCTCACTGTCTGTGTGTTTGCTCAGTTGGCTTATCGCTTTGGAGGCAATGTAACACCTCAGGGGGTTTGAATTCAATTATCAACAAAATTATAGAGAAAAACAAAATTCACAATGTGTTTATTTCACGGAAAAGTAATTATTCTAGACTCTGGGGGATTTAGATAAAGAACAATACTCTGTGCCTTCTAACATTGTTACTGCTGGGGTGTGTCAGTCTGCGTGAGACTCTTGAGAGATGAGAAGTAGATTTGGGAAGAGGGGATAAAAAACTTTGTTGACAGTGGATTTTCTAGTACGTGTCTGTCATGTATTAATAGTTTCTGCTGTTGAAACTCTTGTTTCATTCTTGACTGAAACATACATAGCATGAAACAAATATCTAGTGTGAAGTGTTCCTGCACACACACATACACTTGTGTGTTTTTAACAGTAAATTTCCATGTTTTGCAGGCTTAAATTTCAGATATTTCCACTTTGGGATGGAAGGGTGGATAGAAGATACATACAATATCAATACCAAGAAAACCTTTTCCAAAAATATTATTTATTCTGTACAACTCATCTTAAAAACAAACATTTGTCAGAACAATAATGTAAAAACTAAGAAACTGCTACAATCTTTTTTGCATAGTTGTGAGCACCTGGAAATAGAAATATCTTTTAGAGTGCAAAGTTATAGATTGTTTACTGTTAATGTTTTTCATTCCAGTGTTTCTATGGCTGGTAGATTCAGTAAAGTTAATTTGTGTAGCAATTTTTGCAAATATTCACAACATTCTTCACAAAGATATTATAAATATCAAAGCCTGACTTAATTAAAATGTGGATAAAAATATGACAAGCTTGCTTTTCACTGCTCTTTTCTGCAAGGTTTTTTAATGTGTCACTCTCGTAATCCTGCGTTAGATGGAAATTTACTATTATGCTTGAGCAGCTGTGTCCATCGAAATTCTCATAAATAATAACCATCCTTTCAAAGAAATAGCTGGGAGGCAAATGCAGCAGCTGAATGACAGAAAAAATAAGCATTTCTAAAATAAAAAAATCCTTATCATCAGATTATTACCAACAACACAGCAATGTAACCCTAAGTCTGATGAGTGTTAACATTATAGCTGCAGGAAACTGAGCAACTGAGGAACAGTGTCATGTGCTGCTGACCCCTGTTTTATTCTAAATGCCATTAACAGGGAAACCAGGTGAAAAGGAAAACCCTACAGCAGTACAACAGGCATAATCTAATAATAAAATACTGCTTAGTTGGTACCTATAGAAGGCTTAATATTTGGTTTCTTTGAACAGCCTCCTTGATCTGACAGCTTAGCTTTTACACAACCTAAATGAAATCACCTCTGAGAACCTCTTGTTACACACACTGTAGCTTCTCAATTCCAACAGTTGACCTGCATCTCTCCACAATGCAAGTCTGCCAGCGCTCCCACAGGGAGGCTAAAGGCAGTAATAACCAGTGTGATGTCTCTGCTGTCACTCAGTGTTTGTTCAAGTGTGTCTGACTTTCTTTCTCTGTGTATTACTTCATATGTTTGTCTCACCATGTTTGATGTTTCACTTAAGTGACAAAGAGAAACACTTCTGTCACGTACAGCCGGGGCATTAACTCTTTCCTGCCATACCGCGCAGCCATCTTCTCCTCAAACTAACCCCCGGTGGCAACATGTGTCACAATCTGTCCCTGACACTTCATGAAATCTTTCAGAAACTCATGCTACGGACAATACCTGGTGGATTTATTTAAATGTTATAAACAAGTAATTGTTAATAGGTTAGTTTGCATTTGGTAAGCAGACACTGATGTAGGTGGAGCATTTTAGCACACTATAAAGGCATTTAAATCCAGTTAAATGTAATTTCATTTATATAGAACCAACTGACAACAAAATTTCTTCTAAAGGCAAATGGGTCTGATTCATATTCAGTTCTGATAGAATTACATACAAGTACGTTCAATCCAATTATATTAGCCTGAAATATAGTTGATCATAAAATCATGATGGATAACAAGTTAACTAAGAAAGCTCAATTAAACAGCTAGATGGGAGGAGGCAGAAAAAAAGACATGAGACTGGACCTGGAGCACTTTTAATTTAAAAAACACAAGAACAGTGATACCAAAATGCCAAAGAACGGAGGCAGGAGAACGTTCAACGTGGAAGAAACACTAAGGACAGTGAATAATTATGTCAGTCGTCTGAAAGCAAAAACAAGATGCATGTAAACGGAAAAGCATTGAGCTATGAGTACTTACTATGGAAATAAATAAAACAAAACAATTATGGTTAGATACTGGCAACAACAGGTCCATCAGTGTTTTCATCCTTGAAAGAGAAACCGTAACGTACAGGACGGAGGCAGAACTACTTTTATGGGTAAGGTAAGGTCATTTTATTTATACAGCACATTTTCAGCAACAAGGCAATTCAAAGTGCTTTGGCAATAAAAATAACAACAGCACACATTGTTAATGACAGCATTAGTTTATTTTGGTATTTTACTGCGTTTTGTGGGTAACATGGCACAGCATTGGCAACATTCTCATACTTGCAGGAGCTGGGTTTTTTTTGTTTGTTTTTTTTACTTGCCATATCCCTACAAATCCTGAAAATTCACATTCAACCTATAATTTTCACTCTCAGGGTCTAGATGAGCCTTTTTCCTGCATCAGCTACAGAAATCTCATCAGCAATCAGAAAACTGCAGCTCAATCTTTTCCAGGCAAAATTTAATTTATCCAATATGCAGGTCTGTTTGGGTCGTGTCATCAATTTTCCACGCGCTACAGTCGTTCAGACTCTGTCGCTGTTGAAATTAAAATGTGAGTCTATGGAATAAGGTTTTTTTTATTAGTTTAATCTGCCCTAATATTTAATAAATAAAAGACATAAATTGTGTTTTTTTATCCACTTTGATATATAAAAAAAATTTAATTCACATATTTTTGTTACTAGTTTCTCAATTGTCACTGTATATTGTTTTTATAACTTCATATTTTGTGTTTTCATGATGTAAGGTACTGCAAACTGCCCTGTTGCGGAAATAAACTTGTGACGGAGGAGCCGTCACGAGCTGTGACGTAGTAAAGTCCAACATACACGCACTCAAACAAACATACGCCCAATGTAACGTACTTTTTGGTTTCAGTACAAACTGGCGCGGTTTGTCGTGAGTATTCCTGCCTCAGTTGTCATATCCATCATAGCTCGTAATTTTCAGTGTCAAACATTTTCCCGGTTCAGATTTTCAAACAAAGTTATTTCCGGAGGAAATACACTTTCCGGGAGGAAAGTGTGTGACGGCTTAATGACGTCATTAGGACGAGCGTTTTCCATTAAATGGAGTATTGTATTTTTAGTCACAGGTTTCTCTTTTTCAGTATTATGAATAATTTAATTATTTTGTATGCTTTGATATGGGTTTACTTGAGTTAAATATAATATACTTTTTTTTTCTTTTTTTTTTGTATTTATTTATTTCGGGTTTTGTCTTACCATGCGCGGAGTCAGAGGCTATAAAAGAGGGCTATGCAACAGGGAGTCAGTCTGAGTTTTTTCTCCCAATAAGTCCCACTGAAGGCGATGGACGGTTGAGCTGCTGCAAAGGTGCTGCTGTTTTATTTTTGTCTGTTTGTTAACATACCTGGTTGTCCATTATAAATAGGCTGCAAAATTTCTTCAGCTTTTTTTCACCTGAAGATGAGCACAGTAAATACCATCCGAAATGAATTATGACATTGGCCTGTCATTTTTGTCCAAGTCATAACAGAGCCCCATCAGAGACAGCCTGATATTTATCATGTTTTAATTGTGGTTTATAAAAAGAATATTCATAAAATATTTAATTGCATCGTGTTTAAGAAACACGATGCAATTAAATTCTAGACCCTTATCGAACGTGTAATGAGTTTGATCTATTATTACTGTATTGGTAAATAAGATAATTTTTGTGCATCTTTTGAGTTCGTCAACCAGTTCGTTGCACAAAAGAAAAAGAAATCCAACACATACTTTCCTTGTTTTGCTTAATTTTGGTTGATAAAATAAACATTGGTAAACTATTTAACAAACATGATGCTTTTTCTGTCTGCAGCAGCAAAAGTTCTGCAATAATACTCTCTGACCTCAACTACAAACACAGATGAGTCTGACCTGTTATGCCTTCGGTTCCTCCACCAGCCCAGCTTCAACCTGTGGGCTCTAAGAGAGATGCTGTGTTCACTCCATCACATGCTGACAGGAGTGATGGCATTGCGGGGCAGATGCCAAATTTCATCTGTGTTCAATCATGAGCATTTAAAGTACGAGCTGTCTGACTGAAGTCAGGCAAATCAGAAGCAACCATTTAATAATGGTTCTCAGTTTTATCCAATTCTGGAGTTATTGTCTTACTTCAAACAAGGACAAGGACACCACAGTGAATTCATGATGTAATATTTAAGAAAGAACTTTACGATGGATGGAGAACTAAAGGAGTCAGTGTGTGGTGTACATGATTTGTGCAAGTGTGTGAGTGCGCGTGTGCGTGCGTGCGTGTGTGCGTGCGTGCGTGTGTGTGTGTGAAAGAGAGAGGACTGCCTCCTGGGAGTTTCCCTCACTCAGCAGTAATGAGCTGTGCAGGCAACATTTTGCTTATAGGCCTATAAACAACGCACTTATTAAGATGGAAGTCGCCTCGGGCAACCAAGGCTAATTCGGATATATATGCGAGGATTGAGTGCTTTCGGAGGATGGTGTGTGTGCATGTGTGTGTGTGCATGTGTGTGTGTGTGTGTGTGTGTGTGTGTGTGTGTGTGTGTGTGTGTGTGTGTGTGTGTGTGTGTGTGTGAGAGAATCTGAAAAGCGGAAGGCTGGATCCAAGTCAATCAGGTTGTACGCCGTTAAAAACCGATGACAGACAGAGCAGTCTGCAGAGCGTTTGCACCCATATTTGGAGTGATGTGTACAGACAGAGTTAGAGATAATGACACGGTGGATGTTTGTGGAGGTAAAGGGGCAACAGAAAGTGAGTTCTGCAGAATAACAACGACAGATAGAAAGCAACCAAACAAGAGAGACTGACAGAGTCAGACATAATGCGTATGTCAAGGAAGAAGGGGCGCATGCAAACAGAAAGATTTGGACACTGAAACAGAAAAAGAAAGTGGCAAAGCAGTCACAGATGGAGATTAAAATAGAGAGCCGGTGAGTCAGACGTGGAAAGAGGGGCAGAAGGAAAGAGTGAGTCACAAAGATAAAGGGAGGTTGGAGAGAAAAAGTGAAACATAGAGGGTTTAAACTGAGAGAAGACAGAGACATACGGACAGAAAAGCTAAAGAAAAGAGGCAAACTGTTAGCATTAGAGGGGGACCTGAAGTGGAAGCTGAGGAGGGCAGAGATGAAAAAAAGAATAAAAATCACTTTGTATGGTAAGAATGTTAGATTGAACATCAGAAGCAGTAGGTTTTTTATTTCCAAGTCTTCCTTTTACAGATATCTAAGCTGTTCAACAGATGACACTTTCTAGTCATCAAACATTCTTTTTCTCTTTATAATTTTACTAAAAAGAAGCTGGGTTCCTTCCAATTTTAAAGTTTGATTGTTTATCATCTGAAATATTATATTCGATCAAATATTGCAATGAAATTGGAATCAAGAATGATTGAACATATTGTGCAGCTCAGCTCTGATCAGTTCATGTTCTGTTTTCTTCACTCTGCACACAAAGGTGTTTTTGTCACTCTTACATTGGAAAACAATTAGGATAAATAGATTATGCAATTTGTTTTCCAAACACCTTCCTGGAAATTTTTCTCTTCTTTTGGCACCAACTTAACTGTAGTTCTGCTCTTAAATGTCTGGTTAATCCTCTAATGTCCTGGCCAGACTGCTTTTCTCCCTTTTCCTTGTCACCTTGAGTAAATTAACATCTCCTGGCTCTCCAGGGGATACAGACTTTTTAACTGAATAGCTTATGGATACACTGACATTTGCATATTTTAAACTATGTATTTTGGTGCCGACAATAAACATTTCTAAGGAAGCCAGTTTGGGGTAAAAGCAAAGAGCTGGCTGCATTTAGCCAGACTGGAATTCTGTAATAAAGTGGTTTTCAAATATTTACAAAAGTAGCAAATCACTAAGTAGAGAGAAAGAGATTTTTAAAAAGTCCCACAACCAATTTCACTTTAACTTTTTTCATAAAAAGAAGTCATGAATTGAAAGATCAAAAGGTTTTTCAGTCATCTCAACCTAGATTACTGATAAAACCCAATGATTTCCGCAGTAAATCACCTGCACTTTTGACCATTTGTACCTTATCAAATCTTTCACTTATGCACGGCGCCGTGCAAACCTTTTTCGTGAATATGTCACTATTTGAAAATTTAGGCTAAACTGTTTTTTTAACTTGTGTTACTCTGAACTGGAACACATTTAATTTGGGTTGGATGTCATTCTCAGGTCCCAGCTCTGACTTCAGAGGAAAATGGATGACAGGCAGTCACCACTGCTTTTTCTTCTTTCACTGCCATCTGCTTTGGTTTACATTGGGAGTTCCTGAAAATGACTCTGCTGCACTTTTGTGAAGAAGGAAAGATAAATGTGATTGAACAAATAACCTTTGTGGCTGATACCTCACCATTATAGTTCATTTGTTTGTCATTACCTTATGAGAAACTGATACCGTTGGTATCATTTTTCTGGGTTTGAGAAGCTGTATTCAATACTGACTTAAAGGTGTGTGCAATGATTTGTGCATGAAAACTCAGGAAAGGTTAAAGAATATTTATTTACAAAGCGATCAGCAGATTCTTCTCTGGAACAGCTTCCAAGCCAAACTCTGCAGGAAATACAAATGAGTAATGAGGAGAGCAGAAGGAAATGTTGAAAATGAAGGTAAGGCTTGAAATAAATTGATTTTTATTTAAATGAGCTCATATTAATGAGCTTACAATATTTTTGTAAAAATACTAGACTTAGCAAAATTTTCATAATGAAATGACATTAGACTTACATGGCGCTTTTAGTAGGACACTCAGACACTTGACATGAAATCAGTCATTTCCACTCATGCACACATTTACATGCTAATGATGACAAGCTACGGTGGCTGTAGTTCCTTACTACATGATTGAGGTGGATTCTGGGAGTCGCTACCACAGAGACTTAAAATCCTGCATCTGATACTTAAAAAGAAAACGGGAACTTTTCTGAGAACCAGGAGAAGCACAAGTTGTCATTTTAACTCTCACCTGCAGGACTGTATAGTGAAAAAAACCTTATGAAGACAGAGAGGTATTAAGATGTCACAACAGGTTGTCCCTCCATACATGGCTAGGTCTCCTCTCACACTTTAGGCTGCTTTACAGAACTAACCATTGCAGAGATGGAGATTTGTGCATCTACAATCCAGAGAGCATTAGTCAGAAACAAGTCAGTTAGTTAGGAGAGGCAGAATGTTGGTTGGACAATAATCAAAATCTTGAGACATAAGTGGGTTTCAGAGTCAGAATAAGAGTTGCTCACGTGCAAAGACGAAGAAAGCAAGAGGCGGTTGTCAGGGAAACGTCATGGACATGGCCTGCTTGAAGACTATAAAGAAATGACAACAAACAATCCCACACTGAGTTAAAGCAGAGAAAGAGTTAATACGGGCTGGAGCACAGGTGAGAACAACGAGCTAATCAGCAGGTAAGGGAGGAGCTGTGAGCAGAATTATATCAGGAAGCACAGGTAGCAGGGAAATCATGACATTCTGTTTATTAAGTAGATTTTCCTTCATGTCTTTCCAGTGGTGGAGTCTCCGTCTGCTGCTCAGGTGCATCTCTACGCCGATGATGTAACGCTGATCTGTTAGCTGACATCAAAGGACGTCTGACTGCAGATAAAAAGACCGAAGGAATGTGAGTTCAAGCAGTCAAAGATCTAATTAAGAGGAGTATAAAAGAAGATCAAAACTCAAAAATAAATACATGTGTGCTAAAGAAGCGGACATTAATAAATAATACAACCAAGATCAAAGCTAGCACAAATGAGTATGTATTTAAAAAGTCCTCAGATTCTCCTCAGACCCCACTAGGTTTTGATTTTTGCTTTTTCCCCTCCATCAAGGCAGAGCTCAAGTGGAGTTTATGGTGTCAAGTGTGCATATCTGTGTGTGTCAAATAGGTGAAATGAAATTTCTCTTCTTAAGCACTGAAATGTCACAGGAGATTAATTTTTGTCTGCTGCCTGAGATAGTGAAGCGGTCCTCTGCTGACTTTTGATCATTCAAGGCAATGAAAAGACAGAAGTGTAAATGTGAGAGAGAGAGAGAGAGAGATGAGAAAGGTGATTGCCAGATGTTTTAACAAGTTCATTTAACTGTATTAAAAAATCTGTTTTACATTTCTTTTTCTCTGCATGTTTTTTGTTGCTCTGCGACATACGTTTTCCTCCAGATGTTCTGCCAGCAGATGATCGCGTTGCTATCAGTGCTCAGAAATATGAAAGTGTTTGTTAACGTTGGTTCTCTCCTTCTTTCTCTGTCATAGCTGTTTGTGTCTTCACACAAACAAATGCAAGCTGATAAACAGGCTCATAAGCGCGTGCTTGTGTAAACAACTGTGCACACGTCAACACAAACACTCTGCTGCAGTTTGCACATTCATGCTTACTTGCATAAACAGAATTTAATATGCAAATACATGCATGCATGCAAATGTACAAGCGGTCACCCCTGTGTACTGTGACATAGACAACACACACTTTGCACGTTTGTACAAGGCAGCAGCAATGAAAATGTACGGGCAAACATATGCAGAAAGTAGACCAACTCATACACATGCTGCTGCTGCCATATGCGCTCCTTCAATCCCCCTTTTTTACTCTCCATCACACACACACACACACACTCACACAGAGTGAGAAGATAGACATTTACGTGTGAAGTCACCAAGCTTGTTTCCATGGAAACCTGAGAGGCAAGATGCTAATGAAAGACTGTGATTGTGTAACTATGGGAAACATTTACCTGTACACCTGTGTTTGCTAAAACACGCTGCTTAACTCCATGAGAATGTTTTAAAGTTCACCGACTGATTCGGGTTTAATAAACAAGAAATGCTTTTCATTAGAGGTTCTGTGTTCCTCATCATCAGCAGTTGATCTTCATTTTGCAACAATTAAACACCTAGATTTCATTAAAACTTTCACAAATCAGCAAAAAACAAATTAACCTCAAATTTCTTATGTTTTCACATTTTATCACTTGTGAGCAACTGAAGTGGAGAGAAAATTATGCGTGTTTTAAAATTTTTATAAACTCTTGACTGTTTTTTACCTCTAAATAAAAATCAGATTTCACATCACTCTCGCTTGTTACGTTATTAGTATTATTTCCTCGCTGGAAGGTGAACCTTTGCCTGAACCTCAAGTATCTTGGACTCTTCAAGAGCTGTTTTCGAAGAACGCCTGTGTTCATTATCTAATGACCAGTTTCTCTGTCCCTGCTGAGAAAAAGGCTCCTCACCACCACTATGCTTCATCGGTGTTTGCAGGATGATGTATGCTCTTTTCCAGCACATACCATTTATATACATCCCTAAAGGTTAAGACATTGATCTCATCTCTTTTCCCTTCTTGGCTTTTTTGCATTCTTCCATAAAGGCCAGATTTGTTGAAAGTAAAACATTTATTTTCAACACAGGACTTTACAGCTGTAAGTTACAGACACAGAATCTAACTACTGAAGGAAACTGATATATGGCAGCACTCTGTAGATCAGATCAAAAGTAACTAAACATTTATTTGCTAATTCATTGATTTGTGACATCCCAAGTAAATATGTAAAACTAGCTGTTATATGACGAAAGATGAAAAGTGAAAGTTGCATGTATGCTTTACAATGCACTGTAGTTTTTGGACTGTTTTTTTCTTTCCTGTTACCTCACTTCCTCTTTGTTGCATATCACTCAGCAAATGTACTCAACATTACAATAAAACAAAATTAAATTGACTCAAAAAGTTGTCTTAAAACAATGGTCAAGTTTACTGGACATCATCTGATGTCACATGTGAACATCAGGCATACATGTGGAACCAACCCAGGTGTTACAGGCACATCCTGGAGCGTCCATCCAAAAAGGTGGAGAAGCAGAGACCCTATAGATTTATTACACTGCATGACCGAAGCTTCTTGGAGTTTGGTCTGGTCAGATTTTGGATTAGATCAAGCTGAATGATTAGATTGAGAAGTTTTAGGGCACGTGGTGCCAAATAAAAATAAATGTGTTATGTTGCATCCAGACTGGATCTCTGAGTCTGAAAACCTTCACTTACCAGTTTTGATTGACTGAAAGATGCTCCATCAACTGCCTGCAACACTGTTGTTCTCATTTTGCTTCCTAAATATAATACCCAACACTGTTGTTTCAAGTTACCCTAGAATTTAGCTATTCCTTTGAATGCTCAACTTCTTGAGTGTTGAAATTTGTAAAAAAAATAATAATAATAAATTTAAAAAAAAATTGTATCACCCTGTGATTAGAGATGTATGAATATTTTCTAACTCTTGTGTTGATTTTAATTCAAAATGTGTAACTTGGTTTTAAAATCCAGGGAGATTTTAGGAATAACTGCTCATTCCAGTTTGGTTCATCTCCCGATCACTAGCACTTCTCGCCAGACAAACCTGGTTCTCAATGCAACAAATTCTTGAAAATGGACAATTTTCTTGTGTGGGTTGCAGCACTTGAATAACTGTCTCAGAGAAGCTGTGAAATAGTTTTCTCTATTTCTCCAGGTGAGTGAGCATTGGGGGAGATAAGCCTGTCACAGTTTCCCTGCAGACTGAAGCGCAGGGAGCACATCTCAAACAGCAGGACAACTGGCCAGCAGCGATAGCCAGCCAACATCACCGTGAGACGACCGAGGAGCCGCTGGTGTGTGTGTGTGTGTGTGTGTTGGGGGGGGGGGAAGAATAAAAAACGGGGCTTGCTTTCAGAGGATCTAAGCCACTCAGCAGCAGTATCTGTGACAGAGCCGGCCTAATTGTTTTTGCTTCCAAACAAGATTCACTTTGTTTTCAAAGCAGAGAAGAAAATGGATGATTGATGGAAGTGAGCTGTGGGTGATGATGCTTTTGAGGTTTTACTGGAGGGTGGAAGGTTGAAAAATTGCATTAAAAGCCATTTGTTTTCACAATCTAAGGACTTGCAATGGCAACATTAAAGCAGACAAAACCAATATGCTAGGCTGAATTATTCTGCTGTTTTATTGAGTTTGGTTGTGAGAACAAAGTTTCTTCCCCTGTACGGATTTATTCTCTTACACTTGGATGTTTTTAGATGATGAAATAATAGAACCTAATGACCCGAGTAAATGCAAAATGTAGTTTTCAAATAATTTCATTTAACAGAAGAGAAAAGCAATTAACCAACTAACATTGTGTTAAAAAATGTATTTGCCCTTTAACCTGATATGGTTCATCCTTGGTGGCAGAAATTGCCATCCTATGTCTGTAAAAACTGACATGCATATAGGGAGGAGATCCGGTTTATATGATCTTCTATATGATTGTTTTAATTGAGCCAGACTGGAGGGTTTTCTACCATGACCATAGCATCATAACCAGATTTAAGTCAGAACTTTGACTATGCCACTCCAAGTCCTTAATTTTGTTGTTGTGTGTTGTAATGTGGGTAGTGCAAGCTGACTTGTATTTCATGGCCAATATCAACAGCAGACTGCATATCTGTGTAAAGTTTGTACATAAAACAGATGTGAAAATTCACCAAATACGAGCCGAGAACAGGAACTACTTTATATATCTATATTTGTGAAAAATCTTATAAAGATTTTTTCTTCACAGCACTGAAATATTTGGAATATTGTCACTAATAAAGAGGACACAGAACCAGGACATTTCTGTCAAAACCTGCCACTAGTAATCGTTTAAAACTGTTTAAATGTCCAGAACACGGTGAGACAACTGGTCTCAAACTTTCAACTCCACTTTCAACTCTGAGACCTTTGGTGAAAGAACAAAAATGCAAAAAGGGACGTCTGATGTCCGAATCTGACTCCCAGTATCAAGGCTGAGTCAGAGAGACTGTAGAGGCTGCTGCAGTTTACTGACCGTTTACCTTATGTTGTTGAGAGAGCAGCTGAAACACTGTCATTCATTTTCACTGCACTAAAAGCAAAGTGAAAAGTTTGACACAGCCATGCATAATTTTCTACATGGTTTTTCTTCACATGATCAATAGGAATAACACTGAAATACATGATCAATATATTTATCAAAGGGTCTTATCAAAACAGAGAAAGAAAATGCTAATGTTAGCCTAGCATGTCCACAAACTGCTCTAGTGTGTTTGGAGTGAGATATAAAAAAATTCTATGCTGTAAGCATTTTTATTGATGCGCTTAAAGAAATGTATTTGCTAAGTGAAACCATGTTGGAGCAGCGTTAAGGCTGTCATGCTAAAACTGGTGCTTGGGACAAAATAACAGATCAGAGAAACTACAGAGTCATTAGGAAGTGAATTAATGGTGTATAATTACAATGCTGATGTAGAATATGATACTAATGGAATGCAGAGTGTTATTTTCCTGTGCTTTAAAAATGCTTATTCAGGATTAAATGCAGGAGTTGTATTGTATAATCAAATTATATCTGAAACAGCCACTAACTTAAAAGCTTTTTTTTAATTATTATTTTAGTTTTCATTAAAGTTCCCACTCTAGCCCAAATAGTTAAATCCACTTCTACTATAAAGCCATTAGAGGGATTCTGTATTCACATTAAACGGGGATATAAATCTCTATCACGGAGAAAAACTCAGCCGTCCTTCTTTCTTACAGACACCCACACACATTTTTCCATTTACTCCCACATCATGCTCACAGTGCCGTTGGGTCTAATAAACATTCTCCGGGTTAATTATGCGTGCTGCCCGTTACATGACCATCTAGGTCAGAACTGACATGTGTAATTTTTCCAGCACTTATGAATTGAAGCCAACAGCTCACCAGAGGCTGGTGGGAAGCAGGTGACTGCTGGACACCAGCCACCTCAGAAGACTACAGGGGGTCAGAAAAGAGAGAGAGATGTTCAATCATTAAATCATAAGGGAAATTTCTCAAAGTCATCTTCTGGAATGCAATTAAGTAAACTCTGGGGTGTCTTATAGTTTTAAAAAGATCTGTGCTTTTATTGAGTAAAAGGGACACATTTAAAGTTATCCCACAGCTGGTTCAAGCATATCCCAGCTGTGACAGGACCAAATCTGAGAGCTAATATTAATTTCACCATGTCCTTGTACAGTCAAGTATGCAAACAGTAACCTTCCACCCAGTTATTAAAAAACCAGTTCTGAGTTGAGTAAACATGAAAAAGGTCAGATATGTGAGCATAAATGCATACATGAAATTGTCTTAGCCTCAGGAAATTGCAGCAGAATTTAATGGAGCTGGTTCTGTTCAACATCACTGGCCAAGCTGGAAGCACTGCAGGCTAATGCTAATGTTTTGGTGTATCAAACTAACACTTCACATCAGTAACTTTGAAAGCAGGTTATAAAGATTTTATAGTAACTAAGCAAAGTTCTGTGATGTTTTATTATTATTTTAAGGAACTATGAAGTAAGTTTTGAGACTGTCAAGAAAACTTTTTTTTCATCTGCAATTTTTTTCTTGATGATACGGGAGAGGATTAGAGCCACTGAATTAAAAAAAAGGAATTCTGACTTTAATCAGAAATGGGCTTCCATAGAATTCTGAGATTAAAAGCAGAATTCTTTTTTTTTTCAGTGGCCCTAATCCTCTTCCATATGATGAAGATTATCCTCTATTTTATATTAGAATTGATTCTGGACTAGTGTGTTTTCTGAACTAGATCATATTGACATGGCTAATAGTACATTCATAGAAATTAACAAGTTAATCAGAACAGCACATTAATTGTAAATTTAGGTGATTTTTAAGTTACAGGCCAAAAGTTTGTATTTTACATTCATAGTTACATTCATATAATAGTTTCATTGGTAAAATTTACAGTAAAATAAACTGTGTTTATATAAAAAGTCTTATGTGACAACAGTTTTACTCAGCTTTTTTACTTTTGCTCAGGCTTTTCTTTCTTTCAAAATATTCTCTTCTGGTTTGGTAATAAGTGCATGGCATATGAACAATATGCAAAACTGTCATTATAATCTAACATATCATTTTTGTTCTGTTAGCATTTACTCAGCAATGGTTTGGCATTGACTGAAATACAAGCTTTGACAGCTTAACAAACTTAAATTAAACCACAAGTATGAATTTGTCCCAGACTTACACATGAACACACTCAGAAACAAGCACAAACAGTATTGATTCCCCTCTTACTTTTCATGAGCTGCTATGGCAGCAGCTCTCCAGGAATATCTTCATTTATTAAACAGCTCCTGCACCATGTTTTCTGATGCCTTTTATAATCTCGGGGCACATGCGGATCTCCAAAGAACAAAATTAGGTGACTTCTCTCTGTGTTCCTCCGGCTGAGGACTCTTTTCTTTAAGGAGTTGCAGAATAGAAAAAGTTAAGTATATGAAAGTGGGTTGTGTGTTTTTGCACCTTCAAAGTAGTGAGGTTTCAGGGAAGGATAAAACAAACTCTGGAGAATACAGAGATGCAACAGGATGAGATGCTTTACCCAAGCGCCGCGCTCAACAATCCTGCAACAAAAGCCAAAATGTGACAGTGTGGAGGAAGTTTTGTTTCGTACAAAAAGTGGCAGAGAAAGTGAAAAAGAGAAGAAAACGATGTTGTGTGTGTATGCGGTACTGACGTTGAGGTTTTTGACTTTAGACACCATTTTTGGTCGATGGAAACCAGAACCTCTTCCAAAGAGGTGCACTGTGGCAGAATTACTGCATATAGCCTATGACAGCGATAACGACTTGGCGCATATTGGGATTATACTGCTGTGTGAAGTCTTTGCGCCCAGCCTATTAAATATGCATGAATGTTTGAAATGAATTTTGGAAGATTTTCACCCCCCTTCTTCACAACCCCCATTTCCTTTTATTGTCAGACTATATAATCATATTCCTGTCTATTAAAATTCAAATGCATAATTTAAACATATGACAACAACAGACTGAGAAAGCGAAGGTTTGTGTTCAGCAGCTGGCAGCAAGGTTGCTTTTGATGAGCGCCGTATGCTAAATTGACATTGTTGTGGTGGAAGAAAAGAAGTGAAACAAAACATTAAAAGAAAAAGAAGAAAAAAAACAACAATCCACCCCAAAAAAATGTCACCCTGGTGAAATCCGATGGCACCACTTCAAAAGTGTGACACAGAAACATATTGGCGGCTATGAAATATTCAGCAAGGTTACAGCGAGGCTGCAGCAGGTGGAAGCACTCTGCTGTTCAGGCTCCGCTTGTTTTACACGGTTTCATTTAGACCCAATGACTTTATCAGCACAGCTGCTCACAACCAATTTCTCCCAAGGGAGAATGTACAGCAGCGTGCAAAAGTTTTAAACCACCAGTAATTTCTTCAGTATTTGCCATGAAGCAGCCAGACTTCCTGTTCATCTCTCAATGTGCTTTTGATCAATAGTTCTCCAGGCTTCCTGAAGGTCTTTCAAAGTTTTGAAGTATTTTAAATCCATGTTTTCTTTGTATTCTTATATTGCATAACTTTTTTGTCACATATTTCTTTTTGTTAATCACACATTTTACATTTTTTTATATTTTTCTGCTCTGTCCTTGTCTTTTCTGTCTCTTTATAATTGCTTCAGGCAGTCTAATTTGCTTTATTTTAAAAATATGATTCAGTTTTTGAGCATAAACTGTTGAAAATCATGAAAATCATACAAAAACACCCAGAACCTGCCACCAAAAGGAATGTCACCATGTATGGTTCTTTATTTATGTTTTAAAAATGGAGCTGCTTTTTACCTACACAATTCATCTTTATTGTATAATTGTACAATGGCAATACAGCAAAATTCAATACAAGTTGTATAATAAGAAGATGATGACATATTTGATCTTTGTTATAACGCCAGAAGGATAACTATGGTTTCAGAAACCAAGTATTCCCTCCCTGTTTGTTGGTGCTGTTGGGAACCATAGCAGCAGCTGCAGAAAGGAAAGACACTCATGTACAGGTGTAGATGGAATTACACACAAACAGATATGGAGAAAGATCCAGTGCTGGATGCTCTCACACCGAGATTTACCCTCTGAGAGAGCGAGCGCATAAAAGAGAGAAATTCTGTGGGAATGGAGGAGCGCAAGCTTGAAAGGGAATGCAGAAATTGGAGATATAGCTGTGGGTGGAGGGCAAACTAACTTTGAACATTCATTGCTGTGAAGTTATTATCCGTCCTCTCCAGAGGTCACAGCCAGGGCTGGTGGGAAGGCTTCTCAAACAGAGGAAAAACCTCTCACGTACTGAGCTCAGAGGGCATAAAATGAGCTTTTTCTTATTCCCCAGACTTAAAAAAAAAAAGTCTTTAAATATATAGATGAATAGATATGTGCATGCTGGCTGAATCTGTGAATATAGGGCCAGAGTTTTAATAAACTGTAATTGTGATGCCAAACCTCACTACTATGAGGATAACTCACTAACCAAATCACCCTCACACAGGATTAAGACCCGACCACGAGAATAAAGTCAACCAGGACTTGGAGGATCTTCGGGCCTTCTGGGCCCATTCTGTGTGATAGAGAGTGGAAATTCCCCAGAGTGTTTTCAGCTTGGACAAAGTTTCACCGGGAGGCCGCATCAGGGTTTTTTTTATCCATTTACAAGATGTTATTTATACGCTGGCAGATTTATACTTAAGGTAATCTTTACATTTTACTGACATCCTTCTTCTGACTGGAACTAAGAGAGATCTGATTATAACATAGTGTTAGTTTTCCAAATTAATGTCAAAACCTTTAAAAAAAAAAAAAAAAAAAAATGAAGCTCCTTATTTTGAAATCACATTTTTGTGTGGATTTGAGGTTTGAAATGAAACATGCTGCTTGGTGCCACAGCTGGTGGGTCGTTTTTGAACTGCAGACATTGATTACTGCTCTTGTTTTCTCAATAGCCATCATCAGGGTGAACCTTAAATCCAATTTTTATTGTTTTTGAAGCCGCCTCCATGATACCTGCGTTTTGAGGCAGTCTGCACTGATCTGTCTGAACCAAGTATGTTTGCTGGCAGAAAATATGTTTTGAAAAATTTTACATCTGAAAATCCAGAATGTCCACCAGAAATATGAACTACTGAAACCAATAAATGTATTTTGAATACATAAATCAAACTGACTGAATTTATTTAGCGTATTTCTAGTCATACTGACTATTCAAAGCATTTCACACCACATTCGCTCTCACAAACACACACATTTATAAACCCAGTATAAAAACTGATAGGTGACTTGAGGGTAAGTGCCTTGCCCCAGGGTACATCATCCTTATAGGAGTAAACTGTAATCAAGCCTTCCACCTCATCTATATGTATATCTGTCCTCTGAAGCAGTTTAATGACTTCCAGGACAACATGAGCCTCAGTAATAACATGCTGTTGAATTTGTCCCTTTTGAAAACTAATCTAACATGCAAATGTGTTTTCCTTGGCCCACTGAAAGCCATTTAGGCACCTTAGGCTAATTAATTTTCTCTCTGAAAATTCTACCAATAAAATTATGTTTAATTTAAACACGCTTTCTAAATATAACCGAATAAAAACAAATGTGTAAATGGTAAAACCAGAACGTAGCCATAAAATTAGGTTTTATTTATTTTATTGTTTTTTTTATTATATTATTATTATTATTATTTTCTTTGGTCCGCTTGGAAATTATAGAATATACCATTTGATATAAGCAACACATTTTTTGCATTTACTTCACCACGTTAGGCTTTCTCATGAACTGTTTTAAAGAAGACATGAGTAATACATTTCTCCAGGATTTCTGAACGTCTTTCAATGTTTTTCTTTCAACTTTTGCTTCTTTTCAACTCATTTTCTGTGCAGTTCTTGTACTTGGCCTTTGGAGCATAATATTAAGGGTGAACAATATGAAGAAATGTTGGGTGCAAGAAGAACAAAGTGTTTCTGAATTCAGAAATCGGAAAATGTCTTCTGTAGGAGTTTTTTAACTGCAGCTACATGAACAAAGTTTACTTACTATGAGAAACCTAAAGTTGGATGAAATATTGTTAAAAGCCCCTGTAAAATATTCCGCTAGCTCCTCAAAGCAAAATATAAATATGTAAAGATTGATTCAGATGTTTTGCGTCGTAAGTGTAACTAATGTTCTGACTCACATAGATGTGAATGAATGTAATGTCCTTGTAAGCCAAGCTTTGTAACCATGTGAAATTACATGGCTGAAAAAAAATGTTTTCTTCGTTTGTAAAGGTGGATGAATGTGTAGAAAAACATTTCTGAGTTTATGGAAAAGTCCTGATTGGACAGTAACACCTCAGCCAGAATGGAGGTTGTCCCGTTGCTGAACTGCTTTAAAATGAACAGGATTCCCTAAAATGAAAGATCTGAAAAGCTGGGTGAGCATTCATGAAAATGGATTGAAGTCAGTTCCACTGATTATTGGGAATGGCAGATATATATATATTTGCCATTTTTTTCTTTCAAAATTGATGCTCATTTGACTTCTGCTTTCTTTCTAGACATGTCTGTCCCATTTTCTATCAGAAACAAGATTTTTGGAATTATAATCTGCCAAGGCTGATGTTTGGCACAAGTCAAACACCAGAACTGATCTGAAAGTAAACTCTTGCAAAATTAACAGCTTGAATTTTTCTGCAGCAAAATTAAAACTACAGAATATTAATAATATGTTTTGGAATCAACTTGGTTGAGCACTACTTTCTCCATCCTAACACATAATTTTACTCCTGCAGTACTTTATAAGAGGAACTCTAAACACATTGCAATAACCTCTGCTCTGATTGGTCCCTATCAGTTGTTACTGTCTAATTATAAGAACATATATCCCACCTAAACAGCAAGTTTTCTGTTTATACCTTGAGCTCCATGTGCAAACAGGGCAGAACACTTTAATACATGGATATCTGCTCTTTATCTGGATTTCTGACTGCATGAGATGCTACAATGTTAAGTGGAATGATGGATAGATTAATTTTACACATGCACAAACCCTTCTTTCAGACTATTTTTTGTCAAGGTTACAAATCTTCATTTGAAGCACAGTATAAACTCTGCGCATGGAAATCTGTAAATAAGATTTGAAACTCTACCCAGCTTTAAAAACAAGCTACTCATGAGATATTTTCTTCTCTATGCTAAGAGGGTTTTTTCTGTTGTTGTTTTATATATATTGTTGCATAGGAGTTTGAATCAATCCCAATTCAAAACCAGCACAATGTCAGCAGACAAGCCCACTGTGGGGCTTTTAAGAGCCAACAAAAAGCTCAATAATGAAGCTAAAACACTCGACCAAGAGAATTCACAGCCAGAACTGCTTTAAACCCAGTGGCGTCACTTGCCATTGATTTTAGTTTCTGTGCAGACACTCTGTGTGGCGTGCCTATGCTCAGGTGGCTGCATTGTGTTTGTGTTTGATGTGCTGCTTTTTAATTTTTGCTTTGCCACAGTCCAAATAAAGTCCACAGCAGCCTCAGGCTGTGTGTCCAGGGAGTCTTCTGACTCTGTGGAACGCAGGCAAACGGCTGTCTGTAAAATCCATTCAGATTAGCATCAGAAGGCTACAGACTTAGCTGGCAGATTTGTAGGTTTAAAGTGAGAAAAGTAAAGTGAGGGTGCTTTCAGAAAATAACGCCATCAATGGATTTATTTAGAACCAAAAATGAGACATAATGGGCTAAGGAGCAAAAATCTTGAATTTAATCAATATTTGTTTGAGCCATGCTTAATCTTCAAAGCAATAAATCCTCCAGGTACTTTTACTCAGGGCTTCTCCAGGTAGTTGGCAGGTGGTTTTGTATGTGCTTCTGTTAATTTAAGTCTCCTCATTGCGCTCTGCTTCTCTGTTTTTCCCCAGATGGACTCCATGTTATTGAGATCCGTCCTCTGTGGAGGTAAGGCCATCTGTTGGAGCAACGCACTCTTCTTGTTGACTTCTTCTACTTTAGTTGAATGTTTGGTATACGTCTTACTTGCAATTTGTCACAATCCACCTTTGTGTTTACGTTTGCAGAGCAGCACTAATGAAGGTGTGAACCTCGAATCTACACAGCGAAAACACAAAATCTTACCATTATAAACGAAAAATCTACCAGTGAATAAATACTTTTTTAATGAATATTAATGAGAATCCTATTAGTTGATTTTTCTGGCTTGTTTTCCTATAGTAAAGTTATTACTGAGTTTGTTTTTATTTATGAAAGGACAACAACTTGTAATAAAAGCGATAAACTGAGAGACATGCAGCTGAGTTAGAGCATTCCTTCCTACACACTCTTAGGGTTTTTGTTTGTGGTCTTCACACATTTAACACCAAATGTTTCAATAAGTTTCACCTCACTCAATAAGTTTCAAATTCACATTTCTGCAAGATCAAACGACATACCCCCCGCTAATTCCTCTTCAGATCTGAGAGGGATCTGCAAATTAGGCATGAGGTTTTGAAGTAAACGCTGTTTTGCCACCACGTTTCATTTATTTTCAGCTCCAACACTCTAATTGGCCCCAGAGGTGAGGAGGAAAGTGGATGCGATGTTAGTATGGACTACAGCCAGCTATTCACCTAATGCATCACTTATAGAAAAGTCTGTGAGGACTTCTGACATTTCAGTGTAGGAATTCTTTATCAGATGTCAAAAGTACAAGCAAATCTCAAGCAAGACTGAAAGCCACTAACAATCACCAATCAGTTTTAATTAGTGAGATTTTGACTCTTCTATAATGAAATGTGTCTGAACACTGAGTCTCATCTTCTGAACATAAAAAACTCCTTCCATTTATCCAGGTACATCAGGTTAAATCTAATGTCATTATTCCATCTGTGAAGTCGCATAACAGCAACACTTACACTGAGGGAAGACATGAAATAGTATCATGTTTCCATGCTTGTTAAAAAGTCAGAAAAAGCTTTCTGGATAAATATCCAAGATTTGTTTAATGAACTTAAAGCTTCCCTGACATTTTCTGGGAAAGCCATATAATCCCTAAATAACTCTAAATAATACTGGTGTGATATTTAATATTGGTATGTGGGGTATACTTTGAAAAAAAGGCTATTTTTTTTCTCTGTGGAATGTTTTACACTAATAACATATTCTTTAAAATAAATTCAGTATTTTGTGAAACCTTTCCTCTACTTATGAAGACCAACTTTCCAACCTCAGAGGTAGTTGGGTTTTCCTGTACCAAACAGATAATAAGCCCTCTTTGGTTTAAGGAATGCATAATGCTACGACTCTGGTGGGACTCGAACCCACAACCTTTGAATTACCTCATTCTGTCTAGAAGTCCAATGCGCTATCCATTGCGCCACAGAGCCTTTTTATAAGGCTGCAAAGAAAATACTCAGAAACATTGTTGTGTTTACCTTCCTATAAGTTATGTATCCATTACAGGCAACTGTTTTGATTCAGATTCAGATTTCTCCAGGCATAGAATTGTGCATTACTTTGAATTTTCAGAAATCCACTGAAATCCATTTCAGTTACTGTTTCTAATTTAGGCAAGATGTTGAAAAAATTCAGTTTACATCAGTAAAAGCCTCTGTACTTTGATGATTGTTTTTAATATTGCTGTTATACTTGAAACAAACATACTGAGCTGTGGCCTTTGAGCAAAGTGGACTAACCTGTCATGCCATTTTTATCCATAAATCCTGCCTGATTGTAAATATGGAGGCAGTTGTTGCTGGGGAAAGAAACACAGACTCGTAGCAAACTGCTGATGGATGGCGAAGCAGTAAAAGACGAAAGGAGGTGGAAGAGCTGGGGGTTTTGTTTTCTATTTGACACTGATGGATCGCCCGGGCCTGGATGAACCCACGTCTGGACAGTCCAGACGTTTATAAAATCCTGAGGATTACAGAGAGGGAAGGAGCAGATGAACCACAGCACAGCCATCCACTTACATCCAAGCTAATATCTTACACACGGTCTAAGCAATTTGATTTTTGCATTATCTATGTCTACTTCCATTTGGTTTGAAGACTGTTTTTGGTTGTTTCAGTTGTTTGCCGACTTAATCCTGTTTCCTTCAGCTTTACAAAAATCTAATTTATAGCTTGACCAGCATCTATTTAATGCTTTATTTAAATAATGGCTTCAAAAGCAGCAGGTGTGCAATATTTGGTCAGCCTAAAAGAGGCCTACATAATCCTTCTGCCTAACTTCAAGTCACCATGAAATGAAAAATGACTTTGTAAAATTGTTTGTTAATTTTCCACCCCCACAATTTTATCCTTCGTATTCAAAACCTGCAAAATATGAACACTACTTTCCTCTTTCTAATGCAATTTTTTTCATAGTGCCAGTTTTGACTTTTTCATTAATTCATTCCAACATAAGCCAAGATTCAAGACCTAAGTATTAACATTCAATCCACGTCATGCTTTATCATAGTTTCTTTTCATGTAATACATTTTTTATACCTTTTATTAACCTGCTCCACACTCTTTTGTGCTATCTCTTTTCTTTCTTTTGATAACAAACATGCAGTAACTCTGTGAAGTTGAAGTCGGAGGAGTCTGCTGCTCTGTCAAAAAGCCTCTTGCCTCCTCGCCAAGGCCTCCTATTCATGCTGCTGGAAAGTCTCCCACATGCTGTCAGTGGAAACACAAGGGATGACCGTGGGTGCCTCAAAAGATATTCACAGAAAAAAATGAAAGCCAGTCACTGCAGTCGCTGTCGCAGTTGTGCTCAGTACAGGCAGGCTGATTTTTGCAGAAAGAGCGCATAAGGGAAATGACTAGTGTTTCTATTCCAGTCCCCCAGGATCTCATGGTGGTTCTACGGTTTACATCCTTTTTATGACATCCCTTTATGATATCCAGTAAGACTGCTTCCCTTGCTTTTTCCCATCTGAAAGTGCAGACACATGCTGTAATAATGGGGTTCGTGTTTTGATATGCCATGAAACTGCCTTAGCAGCCCCCCACTGAGAGATTATTAAGTGGAAAGGGTTTGGGATAATTACCAAAAGGCACAAATCTTTGGGTCCTGATAATTGTTCAGGTTGTCTGTTTACAACAAACATACCCTGAGTGAAAAAAAATATTATTATTATTAATAGTAGCATTAGTAGTTGTATTTTGGGTTATAGTCACTGTCATGCAAAGAACTACGACTCATAAATTTATTTCTTATAGTGCTTTGCTAAAGCAGATTATTCTTCATGAACTATTTTATCATCAGGCAATTTGGGTAGGGATCATCTCTGAACATCAGTTCTCCATTAGATTTAGGCCTGGACTTTGACTATGCCATTCTAATACATACATATACTTTGTTCTAATGTATTCCAGTGTAGTTCAGGTTGTATGTATAATCAGTGGGCTGCTGGAAGGTTGGTCTTGATTCATCTTCCCATCAACTGTGATTAGCTTCCTTGTTTCTTCTGTAGCTTCACATCCCCACAGCATGATGCTGCCACCCACATCTTACATCAGGGATGGTGCATTCAGGACAATGTGAAATCTCAGTTTTGTATTTGTCTTTATCACACCCAGCGATCAAAAAGCTCCACTTAGTCAAAAGAAAACAAAATTATTTTATCATGATAATATTAAAAGCACTTGAATATAAAGTTGAATTGAGATGATCAATCAAAAATAATAATTATAATGTTTCTCATACTAAAACGTAGTTTACATTTGCACTCTAACTCCATTTCGTCACATAGTTCATCACGAAATTAAAGACTGATATGAAAAAGGTGAAAATTTCTCACAATAAAAAAATAAAAGGGACTGCACATTGATAGTACTTTCCTTGCAATAAGAAGGTTCTAATCCCAGTTTGGGGTCTTTCTGCATGGAGTTTGCATATTCTCACTGTGTAGTCTTATGTTCTCTCCGGGTACTCTGTCTTCCTCTTACAATACAAACACACGATATGATCGCTCTAAATTGCCCTTAGGTGTTAATGCGTGTGCATCTGTCCGTTGTTCTTCAAGGATAAGTGTCTGTTGAAAGTGGATGGATGGATGGATGGATGGATGGATGGATGGAAGGATGGAAAAAAATAAAATCATAGGAAATGTTAGGAAAAACGCATATTTTTCATTCAAAAAGTTAAAGACAAAGAACGAATGCTTTATATTATATTTAATTCAGTAAATACGATTATAAGTAAACAATAGAAAAATGGTGGAAGTTTACTTGCACATTGCTACGTTTGGTAGTAAAATATAACGGCCAAAATGAGAAATGTCCTAAAAGTATTAGCCACCAAACTATGTTCACATGGCGTCACCTCGTGGAAGTAAATTGTAATTGCATTTTATTTCTCCATATGATTAATGTAAATGAGGAAACGTCGCGTCTTTTTATTCCCATGAGTTGTTAAAACAGTTTCAAATTTAGCGTATTAAAAGCGTAGTAAATTCTCCAAATGCTCTGCTATTTTAAGTCAAGTCATCGTTTGGTAACCTTAGAGCTCTAACGATACTCAACCAATCATATAGTTTCTTCTTCACAAGCTGACCAATCAAAAATGAGGACGTTGAACGTCATTTGCCCTCTCACGCGTGTGAAAAATTGTGCAACATCTAGCAGTAGAGCACCATTACGGCTGGATCGGTTAAAGTGGATGACAGATGGTTTAGAAATCTGCGATTTGCGCCGGCGTGACGGCCATCTTTGCATGAGTGGTTGAACCAGCATGTCAGCTACACAACACGGCATGAGAGGACACAGACCGGGGATGTTGAGTCTAAATACAGTGAATTTGTTCAGAATATGGTAGAAATGTGTGGATTGTAGCCGGACACAGACAGAAAATAGTTTATTTTTGCAA
This sequence comes from Poecilia latipinna, assembly GCF_001443285.1. Taxonomy (NCBI): domain Eukaryota; kingdom Metazoa; phylum Chordata; class Actinopteri; order Cyprinodontiformes; family Poeciliidae; genus Poecilia; species Poecilia latipinna. Next base: position 446,835 of record NW_015113413.1, on the reverse strand, counting down.
CTGGTTTAAAAATAATGTTTCGGCTTACGAAGACTGTGCTCCAGAGACTTCATGTGCGGTGAGTTGGTGAATAACGGCACTCTTTGTACAAAGCCAAGATTTATTTAATGTTTGTTTAAGGTTGTAAATCCATGTCATTCATTATTGACTTACCTGTGCGATTTACAATTATGTGAAAACACACCCGTTTGCATAATGAAATTAGATACTTTGCTTTAGTTTTGTATTTTTTGTTAGACTTTGTTAAGCCAGTTCAACCTCTGAGATTAAAACTCATTTGTATATTAATTTAATCTGCAACAGACACAATGTGTTTAAAAAGGTCAAATAGCTTCAGGGATGAAATTAAGCATGTTTAACTGCGACACAACATCCTGTGAATGTGACCACCTTTTTGACATCAGTAAATTACAGCACACATACAAGGAGGATCTAATTCTAAAATAAAAAAAATAATATATATATTAACCTAAATGAGAGGAAATTATAAAATAAATAGCTCAGATATTTGTATCAACATGTGATCATTGAAAAGAGGGGGATCAATGCATGTGACCTGGGTTTAACCTGATTTTGCTGTCATTGATTATGTTTGTCGCTGAGGTGTTATTTTAGACACACGAAAAAAAAAAACATTTAAGTTCAACTTAACCACATTAAATGACTTCAAATCTGAGGAGTAGATAGAGTTGTCATTATATTGCCATTTTAAATTGTACAAGTGTTGTAGCATATTTGGTGGACATGTCAATTCTGTAACATAATTATGTTCTTTTTAACATAGAGTTGTCTCTTAATTATGAAGTTTCAAAGAAAATAGGAAATATATGCATGCACAGTTTCTTGCCAAATTCTCTGGAGTCCTGATTGAGCAAGTATGTGCCTGATCCTCCAGGTTGAACGGACGACACCAAGCATGGAGGCTGAGGAGCTCATCAGCTAGAGAACAGGGTGTGGAGTACCAGCCGGGGCAGAAAATCCACGGCTTCACTGTCAGAGAGGTAGAAGCAGCTTTCGCCTGGCTGATGCAGTAATTGATCATCTGACTGTTTTGTTTCTTCTCTGAAAATTTGGATGTTTTAGAATTTTTTTCTCCCTCAGTATAAAATCTCAAATGACATGATTAAATCAGTAAAGTTTTACTGCCTTATAGTCACTGTGGATCTCAGTACGACAACAATATTCTAAATATGCTACATTCTTGTGCTTCCTGTGGTGTGTTAACTGTCTTGTTAACACATTTTTAGTTTTTGTGTCAGTAACCTTGAAGTTAAACTTGGTGCTTCTTATCCCGAACGTCCTCAGGTTGCGGCCATCCCTGATCTTTGTCTCACAGCTGTGAAGTTAACCCACGATAAAACTGGAGCTCAGTACCTGCATGCAGCCCGGGATGACTCAAACAACCTCTTCAGGTCGGTTAGCTCTTAGTTCTAAACTGGTGGCAACTTCTGCTTAATCTGTGGAGTTTTTAACAGCATTACAGCTGCGTCTTATTTGTAAATAGAATCAGAAATGGTTTTCTGGTTTCATAGTTTTTCTTATTTGCTCTTGCTGTTGTTCAGTGTCCAGTTTAGGACGACCCCGAGGGACAGCACAGGGGTCCCCCACATCCTGGAGCACACGGTGCTGTGTGGATCTGAAAAGTACCCCTGCAGAGATCCCTTCTTCAAGATGCTCAACCGCTCGCTGTCCACCTTCATGAATGCCTTCACAGGTTCGCTATTATTTGGTTGTAAATATATTGAGACGCCTGTGCTGAGATTGTGTTTATTAATCCTCGCTTTATGTTTCTGTGTGAACAGCCAGTGACTACACGATGTATCCATTCTCCACCCAAAATGGGAAAGACTTCCAGAACCTTCTTTCAGTTTATCTGGATGCAGTTTTCTTCCCTTGTTTACGAGAACAAGATTTCTGGTGAGATTCAGCTGCACTCTTCATATTGACCATGAGCAACTAGAGAAAATAAACTCTGCTTATATTCTGATAAGTTAAATTAAGGTGTTGTAAATTCATAAATTACATTTTTTAAATGAAAATATGCTTTTGACATGCAGACGGTGGTACTCTGTTTCAAAAAGGGGTTTAAGATCTTGCTTTAAGTTGTATACTCTTAATAAACATTACAGATGTAATGGTAAATTGTTGCTCTTGCAGATTTTGTTTTATCTTGTTCTTTACTTGTCTGGCTAGCTTTTTATTGGAGCTTACAAAAATCACATGCTATCGCTAGGCCAAACCATAATCAATTAATAATTCAAGTGATTAGTAGACACTAATGTTCTTCTGTTGAATAAAAACAAAACTGAAGAAACAATCACTAGTTGGCACACAGCTTCAGTCATTACAGATAGAAACTAAAGATCAGGCCTGAAATCTGGGTCTAGTGATGGACTGAGACCTTCAAAGTCACATAGAGACGGTCACAAAGTCGGCCTTCTATCACCTGAAAAACATTTCCAGGATTAACGCTCTAATGTCCCAGCAAGATGTAGAAAGTCAGGTCAGCCATGCATTTATATTTTTATTAAATTACTGAAAATCAAGACTAAAAACCCATTTGTTTTGATTCACCTTTAGTAAATAATTACTGGAACATCACTAAATATAATCTGAATTCCAACATTTCATTACTTTCCTTTATGTATGCTGCTGCAATGTTTTGGATTTTTATGTTTTATTGTGTTGAATTAACTTGCTGTGCAAATAAGTTTGCCTTGCCATGTTTTTTAAAAGCAGTTTTTTTCTCTTTGCATATCTAACTGGAGTGTTTATGGTTACTCTGTTCAGGCAGGAAGGCTGGAGGCTGGAGAATGAAGATCCGACCAATCCCAGCTCCCCGCTGGTGTTTAAGGGAGTTGTGTTCAACGAGATGAAAGGAGCCTTTGTAAGTCACCATCACGTGCATTTCAGCGTGCACACAATTACTGTTGCATTTTTAGTTTATTTAAACACACAGTTCTGGTGCTTTTAGTTCACCACATACCCGGCAGTCAGAATTTGTCATAAAACTACAATGTTTCATCTTGGCTTCGTCTTTTCCTTGATCTCATTTCAAAATGGGAGGAGCTTGGTAGGAGATGAGGTGTGGGGAGGTTTCCAGGTTTCAAACCACAACAGTTTACTAAATATGCTCAACCAAGCTTCCAAAAGCATCATTTAGCTGAGTTTTTCTTCTTCTTTTTACCAGTTCTTCCAGGCACTGTTGCACTTGAATATTTCTTAGTAACTTTACTTGGTTTATATTTTTCATTAGCATTAATTAATGGAATATTATGTTTTATACAATATCCATTTTTACTAAGAGTTATGAACACAGCAACAAAACCAACAGATCAAATGGTGAGTGGTTTCGTTTTTAGAGGCTTGATGTGAAACAGTGATATGAGGAATTGTAAAATGTAATATTATTCTTAATACTTAGGAATAATGTGCCTAATCTTGATGTATAACATCATTTTAGCGTTTCCACTGTAGTTATTAATATTTTTAATCTTAAATCTTGAGTATTTAGATCAGGACTTCTTCTCCTTTGTTCAAATTTATTTGCAGGATTACATTCAACCTTATGACAAGTGAGACCGCTGATCTTTTTTTCTGTGTGCTTTTCCAGTCAGACAGTGAGCGTTTATACGCGCAGCACCTTCAAAACAAGCTGTACCCTGACCACACCTACTCTGTGGTGTCGGGCGGAGAACCGCTGGCCATTCCAGACCTGACCTGGGAACAGCTTAAGCAGTTTCACGCCACACACTACCATCCCAGTAACGCCCGGTAAGGAAGCACGGCGTTCCCAACACTGCTGCACAGGAATGGAAACTGGGAGTTAAAGAATATCCTTCATTCTCTTAAATGTTCAGGTTCTTCACTTATGGAGATTTGCCTTTGGAAAACCATCTGCAGCAAATCCAAGAAGAGGCTCTTTGCAAGTTTGATCGCATCAATGCAAGGACAGAAGTCCCATCTCAGCCTCACTGGAGCAGTCCAGTAAGAACACGCGTCAAACATGCACGCTGTTTTCATAAAATCATAAACTTTAGCAATGGCTCTGATATTTCTGTGGATTTTCACTGTTTTTGTCCAGAGAGAAGACCATGTGACTTGCAGCCCTGATGCTTTGGCTCCAGATCCAACTAAACAGAACACTCTCTGTATGAGTTACCTGCTGGGAGAGTAAGATCCGACTTTAATCGATAGTCTTGGAAAATTAAAGTCCAGCTGTGTGATTTCAGCCTGACTTGTTTCTGTTTCTCTTCTTAGCATCACAGATTCCTTCGAAGGATTCACTCTCAGCCTGCTGTCTTCACTCATGGTGTCTGGACCAAACTCGCCCTTCTACCAATCCCTCATCGATCCCAAGATAGGAAGTGACTTCTCCTCCGTTGTTGGGTTTGTACATGAACTTTGCTTGGAAGAATAGTTGACCATGCAAATGTTGCATCCTAGAGGTTTTTGGAAAAACTGTTGTTTTTTTTGTCCCACAGATATGATGGAAGCACCAAAGAGGCGTCCTTCAGCATCGGCCTGCAGGGGATGGCTGAGCACGACACAGAAAGGGTCAAACAAATCATCAACCAAACTATCGACGATATCATAGAGTGAGTCCCAGTACTCTGACTTCTTCTTTTAACCAAGTGAATCATGTTTCATCATTTGCATATTGTAGTTTGCAGCAAAGTTACAAAGGATTAAAAGTATCTCCTGGTATCAGTCAGCATTAAATATGCAGTGGAATCATAATGGACGTCGTGAATGAATGGAGGACATGAGGGACATGGTGGTCAGGGAAGCTGACAGCAGAACTACAGCAGGATTTTAAACCAGAGCTGGTTGGTCTAAAGGTCACAACACTAATCTATATTGTCTTTACAATATAGATTAGTTATGGTCTGTTATGGTCTGATGACACTAAACTACAATGAAGTAGCAAAAAACATGTTTCAAAAGGAGCAATAAGGACAAACAAGTTTGCATTTAGATGTCAGACTTTTCCAGATCTGGATAAGTATGAACAGAAAATAAAAATAATTCAATGTCTAGACTTTATTCTTTGTCACATTATCTAAATGTTTTCCTTCAGTGCATCCTTTCTACCTACTTTGTATTCAGGGAAACGATGTTTCCTTCCATCTTTCTGTCTATCAATGTTTTTGCCAGGGAGGATGAAATTCTGAATAGTTTGTCCAAATATAAATCAGTTTTGATTCAAAGCATTTAGATATTTCATAGCTGAAGATAAAGAATGTTGAATCATTACTCGGCACTAGTCTTGAACAAAAACCATGAACAACCAAATAATCACTTTGTTTGAAGACAGTCCAGCTTTAGAAAGTCTGAGCCAGAGAACAGAACCAAACCTGACAGGTAATCTGAGGTGTGACCTGCGGAGCGCCGTGGGGAAGACGTTCTCACAGTGTTGGCTCAAAACGCGAGAACATGTCAGAGCTGATGGACTCAAAGCAAAACGTATGGAAGAGCTAAAGGTCAATGAAGATGTGTTGTTCTTTTTGTTTAACTGAACAGGGTAAATGTTACATTATCAAGTT